>NW_028301331.1:0-101735 GCF_061612785.1 Hesperophylax consimilis | reverse complement strand
CCCTGGCAAGGTAAGCCTGGTGATACTATTACGAAATTTTAATGTAACAGACCATGGTATAAGTTCGTTAACAATACAATAGTTAATTAATATTTTTGTTTTGTATCTTAAATTGGGTATACTTTTTGTGAACAGACGAACAATTTATAACTACCTTATATAAGTTAGGAATGATTTACGAATCCCAGATATAAATAATACGATGTTTGTTTGTTAAATAGGTTGGCATTGCGCTCTGGCCATGTATGCTACTTTCTGTGCACGCTGAATTATTTCTGCACATCGTTTCTTTCTCATGAGTCGACAGTCTTGGAAGAAACCTTCGTTTCTAGGGAATCCATTGCTTCCGTCACTGAATGTGACTATGCCTGCAATCCAAAAGATTTAATGTGTTAATTTAGACCTTAACAATCATTTTTATAACAATAATTTGATACCTGGCTTTGCCGGAGTTTTAAAACCTACTTTTTCATAATACTTTCTTACTGCACAGTGAAAAAATATTGAATAATAATATAAAATATAATGTCTCATCTTATTTTTTATTTAAACGGTTATTTCTCAGCTACACAGCTTATATTGGGATTGAATGATCTTGCGGGCTGAAAGTTCCTAATGAACCTTAGAAATTATCACAGCAAAAACACTATGCAAATTTCAGACAGATAGATTATAATATCCTTTATAGATAAGTAAATTATTATCAATTTGGACATCAATGTCAGATTTAAATGTGGATTAATTTTCAAGGATTAACTATCAGATTTAAAATAAGAAAGACAATATTACCAAGACCCCAAATCCTCCCTCCTCTGAATTCCCCTTCGTACTTCATTCCATCTGCTCTCCAAAACACCCCGTGGCCGTGGAACCACCCCTGCATGAACTCGCCTTCAAATCTAATCAAACAAACACAACATGATTACAATCAGCTGGTGGTTGGGCCAATTATTAATAGTGTCACATTTCCCCTCAAACTCTATTGTCACTGACTGTTTGCCTTTATTTGGAACAACAATACGTGACCGCACCAGGACTAAATAAAGTCCTTGAGTCGTTTTCCAACATAAAGTCTTCCAAGAAAGTCTAGAATTTTAATAAAATGGCATTAAAATTTTACGTTACTGTGGCAACACTGAGTAACACCGATTTGGAAAAAATTTTAGAACATTCAGTGTGAGGTTATGCTTGACTCCAGAATTTGATAATTGACATTTACAGGAAAATTATCATAATTTTTTTTTTTTTGCTAATGCTGTGTGTTTCTTCCACTCAATTTAATTAATTTATATTGAACTTCGGAATGCCGAGCTCCTGTCAACTAATCCATATGGATACGCCAGCGCTCAAGGGATACAATTTTTTTATCCAATGGGTACTTTTGGCGCTTGAGAAGTTAAACATCTTAAAATTGCTTCATTGATAAATTCATTATGTACCTACATCAAAAAAAAACTTCCATGCAATGGCCATTCTACACGCTAATATAAAACAATGAGGTAGTTAGAATATGATGTAGGATTATTTCCTTTTAGAAAGTGGCACTAATTTCTAAACCCCGTTTTACGTTGATGTGAAAAATATTCACTTGGACCGTAGTTCTTTTTTAAAGTTACAAGTGCTGTTGGCTGTTCAACACACTTCGTTAGTATGACAGAAGTAAAAGTTCCCATAGCCGTTCCGTACAACGAGCACATAAACCAAAAAAAAGTGTGGGACGCGGACTAGCATCACCAGATCCAACTTCGGGTAGGTGGATTTATTAACCTAAACTTCCCATCTCGATAACACGAAATTTATTTACAGTCAACTCCTTTAAACTACCACTGGCAGGTTCCTGCTTTTTGACATACCTTAATACTAAGGTTTAAGAATCATAATATGAAACAGAAACATTGACATAACGAAAATATGCACACACAGTAAAACAATCTGATAACAAAAGCAGTTGTGATCTGTTAACAAGTCATCAATAACGAATAATTATTGTATGAAAAACAAATGTGAAATCTACGCAAGTTTAAGGGCAGTTTATTAGTACGAGAAACTTTAAAACTTACTTGGCACCATCGGGGAATGTCATAACACCCAAGCCGGAAGACAGTCCATTAGTAAAGGCTCCGTCGTACCTAGTACCGTCTGGCAACACCAGGTGTCCCATCCCGTGCTTCTGTCCTCGGGAGTTCCATTCCCCGATATAGCGAGTCGTATCCTCGTATTTATAGGCCCCTGTCTTTGCCACTCCTGGATCCATCACTGCCAAACAGATTTATATACATAAACACGTCACTATTCAACTATCTCAACCGTTTGGAGCCAGTGAGACTACGGCATATGCAATTGGCGTATTTTGTGAGGTGGAAGGTAGTGGGGAAGGGAAGGTGATGGGGAAGAAGAAGGTTGGGAAGTACCTACCTGGCTATTCAGACCTGGTCACCAAACAAAGCTATTTGAAGCAACATTTTAATTCTGAACGGTGGTTTTACATATTTTAAATATAGTAAAAATATATTATTTTTAATTGATAAATTGTAAAATGAAAAAAAGTAATCAAAGAAAATTTACTTGCGACCTCCGAATTCGTAGCCGAGGATTGTAACCACTCGGCCACGGAAGCCGTTAGATAAATGTAAGTATGAAGTGAACGTCTTCACTAATCAGAAGTTTACACTAACAATCAATTGAAGATTATTAGTTAATATGAGCTACTACCTAGTACCGTCTGATTTTTATCTTTTTAATAAAGTAAATTAATGTAACAACACACACCACAATAAATTTATGAAAAAATCTTCAGAATGTATTTTATTTCACCATCTGAATGCTTATAACTATTCAATTTTAAATATTTGCAAAGAAAGTTAATGAAAATTTTCCATACCTTCAACCATTTTGGATGTTTGTAGGTTAGCTGCACAAATGACAGTGGATATTCATCGATACAAACATTGAAGTGTTTTTCTAAGGTTTCCCAGCGGACAGCCTTGTAATCGAATTAAGTACACAGACTTAGCCCATGTAAACTTCATCACCCTACTTTAAATAATGCTACTAATTGGAAACATTCATATAACTATCTAGAATATTGCTTTTTATGTGGATATCATTAGTTATGTATTAGACAAGGATGGGTTGTTTCACAGAATTTGAAAAATTCATCAAATTTATAAGTTTCCTATTTACGTTCTGTTTTTATCGAAGTCAATTTTGTCAATGTTTAATTAATTATTTATCACATAAAATATTAACTGAATCGGAATTGTATAACTCACTATAATTATGAATAATATTAAAATCTTCAATCTGTAAAATTCACTCGCCATAACAGAGGCATCCATCACATGGCGGTTGAAATAATATTCAAAATGTATCATCCAATGCAAATTTTCTTTGAAATAAAAATAAATAAAAAACGGCGTAACAACCGCCCCATGACTTGTATTTTAACATTGAAATTTGATGAATTTTCCAATTCTGTGAAACAATTCGTTTTTAGTGTTATCTATGGGTTGTCTCGCAAATTTTTTTAAATAATCAACATCTAATAATTTCCAATGGTATTTACCTCTCAATCCCTGCATTATAGACAGCTTTTGGTTCTTCGTACGCAAAGATTTTTACAAGACTGTTACGCAACCTACCAATATATGCTACTCTTTAAAGCTGGTTTCTTTACACGGCACTGCCTGAATTATACTGAACTTGATCATTCTTTAAGTGCAGTCATGGAATTAATACAATGTCAAGGGACTCTAGCGACGAAGACAATAATATTGTTCGTCTTCATACATATTTACAAGCATAAAAAACGATATAAAGATGATTTAAGGTTCATCCAAACAACGAAATAAATGTTAATTGGAGGACATTTGTCGCCACCAAGGAACTACATGAGAATGATGTCAAATTGACTTTTCTTTCGAACCTCAATCCACAACATGTATTCTGGTAAATTATAGTTATATAAACATGGATATTTTCCTACCTCCAGAATGAATTTAACATTCAAATCGTGTTCGAACATCATCTCTGACAAACGAGTAGTAGATGCGAATGCAAGACGTGTAGTGTGCTACCAGTACTATCAGCAGCGTGCAAGTGACGTCAAACCAATAGTCAATGCGTAACATTGTGTGCGAACACTAGCAAAATAGTATGAAGGACACTCACGAGCAGCATGTATGCTACACGACAAACTCGAGTCGCTTGTAAGTATCTCCTTGTATGAATGGCCTTATTGTTACCAATGCCATCTATAAGTAACCTCTTAAACTACTATCTAAGATATCACACCTAGTATTTTATATTTAAGAATATTCTCAGAGGAGCAAATTCCCTTCAATAAAGCTCACCCAGGTTGTACCTGGATATAATTATGGTAAAAAAATTTAAAATAAAAACACAACAGGTTAATAAAATTAATAAAAATACTAGATAGAGATTGAGAAGTAAAAAAATATATAATTTATGTTTAGTTTTTTACACAATACATAATGCCTTTTCATATATTTTTTTAATTAAGATGCAAGTAGCCTATTCAAGTAGATTCTTCATCAACATCATCTTCTTCACTCTCCGAATCAGCAGTTCCTCTTCCACTAGATTCACTTCCCGAATGGTGCTCATCTACTTCCATTTGTTCTTCATTCTGTCGATTGCGTTTCCCGAGATCCTGAATGTATTGCATTGTATACTTGTTAAAATCGCAGCTGTAAAAAAAAAGACAAATTTGTAATTAAGATCTGGGGTTCAAATGTCAATTTCACCAGTTTCACAATTTCAGAAAAATGAACATTTGATGCCTCCATTCGACAGACAAGCATTCAATCATCGAGTCAGCAAGTAATAACAAAATATTATCTGTTTAATTGTGCGGGAAGAACTCACATTTCAGACAGCTGTTGATATTTTCTAGAAAGTGTTTTTTCTAAAGCCAGAAGTGTGGGCATAGCGAACATTCCCTGCAGACGAGAATTGTGTATTGTTGTCGCATAGCTGATCCAATGCAGGTATAACTCTATGTGGCGGCTGTCCTCAAACAAAGTGGAAATCGCTTTGAGAAGCCGGTGCAAGTATTCATCGGGAAGACTTGCAATAGTAAGCTGGACTGAAATAAATTAAAAAAACTAATAAATAAACAATAATTAATTTATTTGTATTAAAAACTAAATCGGTTGCAAGTTCGATGTTACAACAAGGTGTCTGCGGGAAAAGTTGAATTGTTTATATGGGAAAATAAATAATCTTCTACAGAAAAATATTATGGGAAAAAAAGTTGGAATTTAAAAAAACTTATTTATACATTTTACTTGTACCATCATGTAAAATAATCACCTACCGAAGTCAGCGCACTTTACCCCTGGACACCCTGTATAATAATTTAGTGATATTCCATTTATAGATGGTTTTTAAGAAACAAACAGGAAAGATCTGTTCCAGAGCATGGAAAATACTAAGTAATGTGAAACAGTGTAATTTTATTTATGTAACCCTTTGCTTGTCCTTAATTACTATTGATTTATCTGCCACCAATTCATAATTAATAATTAATGAAGAATTTGACGTTTTTAGATTGTGTTACAAAGAATTCGGATATAATAAATCAGATTTAAACATTTTTAAATATTTTAAAATGTCGAGTTAGACTCGACATAAGAGTAGACGGAAGTGACAGCGACAGCACTATGTAATTCTACTATTGTTACTGATTTATTGTAATGATTCGATTTATTTTGGGATGGTTTGCAGCCATAGGTATACAAAAGTATTAACTGTTTGTGCAAACTTACTATCACTGATAGATACTCGTTCAACAGCCTCCTGAATGATTTTCATCTCATTCAGCTGCAGAGCGGCCATCAAGGCCTCCGTCCACTCCTGCTTATTGAGGGCCTCCTTCACCATCTGAGGAGTGGCATTGAGCTGAAGTTCAAACGGCTGGAACACTCCACCTGTGTTCAGGGAATACTGCATCAATCCTTCTGTTGTAGCCACTGAGAAGCTCTGACCAGTGGGAGAGAATTGTACACAGAATACTCGCACCTGAAAGGATTAAATTAAAAATAGTATAATTTACATTGCTATAAAATTAAATTTATAAGGCTGATATCGTGCAGAACAGAACTAAGAAATAAGCAGGGATTTCAATTAGGGAGGCGGGTATGGGTACCGCCGCTCCGGAACCATTTATTGGATAACCGACACATCTGTCATAGGTCACCTCAAGCAGTTCGTTTGGTGACTTAACAGGGCTTGCCGGGTTCATGGGATGAGGTTTATCCGGATCTTGGCGAGCGACGCGTCTGTCCACCAAACGCATGGTGGGCCAGATCAGGAGACTGGTTGAGGGAGAACTTTTGACCACTCCAACAGGGCTTTTTCGGAACAACGCATTCATGAATTTGTAGCAGAAGAATCCAGATTAATTCATTAATAATAAGCAGCTCGACGCTACTTAGGTACGTACTTGCTACTTAGGTACGTACTCGCAGTCGAAATCAAAACAGAGCAACCTACGTACTACAAGCACCTACTTGTCTAACGACGACAATAATATCGCAAGTCGGTCTTTCACATTATGAGAACTCGCCAGAAGGTTCAAGTCTGCCGCCTAGGCATAATTGCCACGCCGCCGAAACTTCGGGAAAGGGCCAGACCGAGCGAGTGGCCTCGATTTAGTTGCCATTTAACTACCTGCTGTTGCCACCAGCCGAACAATATAAATAAGCCCGACGCAGCGAGCATAATTATTAGTATTCAGTATTTACTATCGTCAACAGCTGCTACCTACGAGTACTACGACCTAGTTTCGCGAACATTCCATAGTATTTGTGCATAAATAAACGTGAAATATTGTGAGTGTAAATCAGCTTTCAACTTATAAATAAACACTATACCTGAGTTGGAGAGATCTTTCATTTATACACCACGATAACCACAAATTCATATGTCTGTCACTCCTGGACACACTCCTTCTCCTTCTTTTACTAAAAATACCCTCCACACAGCATCCTAAAGATGACATAGGCCCCGAGGATAATTATTTTCCTCAGGGCCTCCTATGTGGAGCTAATGTAACAAAAAAGAAAATGGCATCTAAAAGAGCCTGATTGATTCTATAATATTATTTAACAAACCTCTGGTTTAAAGTTTCTATCGGCCATGTCGCCTTGCTTCACCCCTGGTAACCTTAGTTTAACATCGCCTCCTTCTAATTCACTCCTTTTCTCCACAAGCATCAGATTTCCAAATTCCGTCAGGTTGCGCCGACTCACAAAATCCTGAAAATATTCAATATTAATTTCTAAATAAAAACATTACATGGATGTAGGTTATAACATGTTATGTTAATGTGAATTTACGGAATTTGTAAAAATAAACTGTATACTTACGCCCATTGCATCTAATGATTTGTTTAATGTGATTTGGAATTTCTTTAAAAGTACTGATTCGTTAATACTGTAAATGCAGATATTCTTGGATTGTCCTCCGGCTAAAACACATTTCCCGTCAGCCGAATAACATAGAGATGTGTCCAAATGGACAAAATTCAATTGTATCAATGTCCAAATGGACAAAGTTCAATTGTATCAATGTCCAAATGGACAAAGTTCCAATGGATGAATGTCCAAATGGACAAAGTTCAATTGTATCAATGTCCAAATGGACAAAGTTCAATTGTATCAATGTCCAAATGGACAAATTTCAATTGTATCAATGTCCAAATGGACAAAGTTCATTTGTATCAATGTCCAAATGGACAAAGTTCCAATGGATGAATGTCCAAATGGACAAAATTCAATTGTATCAATGTCCAAATGGACAAAGTTCAATTATATCAATGTCCAAATGGACAAAATTCAATTGAATCAATGTCCAAATGGACAAAGTTCAATTGTATCAATGTCCAAATGGACAAAGTTCAATTGTATCAATGTCCAAATGGACAAAGTTCAATTGTATCAATGTCCAAATGGACAAAGTTCCAATGAATGAAGGTCTAAATGGACAAAGTTCAATTGTATCAATGTCCAAATGGACAAAGTTCAATTATATCAATGTCCAAATGGACAAAATTCAATTATATCAATGTCCAAATGGACAAATTTCAATTGTATCAATGTCCAAATGGACAAAGTTCAATTGTATCAATGTCCAAATGGACAAAGTTCAAATGGATCAATAACCGAATGGATAAAGTTCAAATGGATGAATGTCCAAATGGACAAAGTTCAATTGTATCAATGTCCAAATGGACAAAGTTCAATTGTATCAATGTCCAAATGGACAAAGTTCAATTGTATCAATGTCCAAATGGACAAAGTTCCAATGGATGAATGTCCAAATGGACAAAGTTCAATTGTATCAATGTCCAAATCGACAAAGTTTAATTGTATCAATGTCCAAATGGACAAAGTTCAATTGTATCAATGTCCAAATGGACAAAGTTCAATTGTATCAATGTCCAAATGGACAAAGTTCAATTGTATCAATGTCCAAATGGACAAAGTTCAATTGTATCAATGTCCAAATGGACAAAGTTCCAATGGATGAATGTCCAAATGGACAAAGTTCAATTGTATCAGTGTCCAAATCGACAAAGTTTAATTGTATCAATGTCCAAATGGACAAAGTTCAATTGTATCAATGTCCAAATGGACAAAGTTCAATTGTATCAATGTCCAAATGGACAAAGTTCAATTGTATCAATGTCCAAATGGACAAAGTTCAATTGTATCAATGTCCAAATGGACAAAGTTCAATTGTATCAATGTCCAAATGGACAAAGTTCCAATTAATGAAGGTCTAAATGGACAAAGTTCAATTGCATCAATGTCCAAATGGACAAAGTTCAATTGTTTCAATGTCCAAATGAGCAAATTTCAATTGTATCAATGTCAAATTTTGGACAAAATTCAATTGTATCAATGTCCAAAGACAAAGTTCCAATGAATGAATGTCCAAATGGACAAAATTCAATTGTATCAATGTCCAAATCGACAAAGTTCAATTGTATCAATGTCCAAATGGACAAAGTTCAATTGTATTAATGTCCAAATGGACAAAGTTCCAATGAATGAAGGTCTAAATGGACAAAGTTCAATTGTATCAATGTCCAAATGGACAAAGTTCAATTGTTTCAATGTCCAAATGGACAAAGTTCCAATGAATGAAGGTCTAAATGGACAAAGTTCAATTAAATCAATGTCCAAATGGACAAAGTTCAATTGTATCAATGTCCAAATGGACAAAGTTCAATTGTATCAATGTCCAAATGGACATATTGATACAATTGAATTTTGTCCATTTGGACATTGATACAATTGAACTTTGTCCATTTAGACCTTCATTCATTGGAACTTTGTCCATTTGGACAATGATACAATTGAACTTTGTCCATTTGGACATTGATACAATTGAACTTTGTCCATTTGGACATTCATTCATTGGAACTTTGTCCATTTGGACATTGATTCCATTTGGACATTGATTCATTGGAACATTGTCCATTTTGATACAATTTAACTTTGTCCATTTGGACATTGATACAATTGAACTTTGTCTATTTAGACCTTTATTCATTGGAATTTTGTCGATTTGGACATTGATACAATTGAACTTTGTCCATTTGGACATTGATACAATTGAATTTTGTCCATTTGGATATTCATTCATTGGAACTTTGTCCATTTGGACATTGATACAATTGAACTTTGTCCATTTGGACATTGATTCATTGGAACATTGTCCATTCGGACATTGATACAATTTTACTTTGTCCATTTGGACATTGATACAATTGAACTTTGTCTATTTAGACCTTCATTCATTGGAACTTTGTCGATTTGGACATTGATACAATTGAACTTTGTCCATTTGGACATTGATTCAATTGAATTTTGTCCATTTGGACATTCATTCATTGGAACTTTGTCCATTTGGACATTGATGCAATTGAACTTTGTCCATTTGGACATTGATACAATTGAACTTTGTCCATTTGGCAATTGATTCAATTTAACTTTGTCCATTTGGACATGATCTTTCAACTGTCAAAAAAACAAAATGGCATTTGATGACAAAGTTACATTTGAATTTCTCTGAAACAACCCGCCTTAAATCTTTTAGAAGTGAGCACTTCTTCCATGGGAACCTTATGTGCGGTTTTAATTAATACTCACTGCTAAAATGGAAAGTCTCCAATTAGCCTCCATAAAAAAGATGGTTTTTCTAAAAATACAACTTTATGGAGATTTTGTGACTGAGTTCGATTTGGATAACGATTCTTATCACTATTCCAATATTTCAGCCAGTTTGGTCCCATAGAACCTGAAAAAACTGCTTCTAAAGTTCGAACCCAAGTCTGAAATTAGCGTCCATAAAAATCATGATTTTTCTAAAAATACAACTTTATGGAGATTTTGTAACTGAGTTCGATTTGGATATCGATTCTTATCACTATTCAAAAAATTCAGCCATTTTGGTCGCATAGAACCTGAGAAAACTGCTTCTAAAGTTCGAACCCAAGTCTGAAATTAGAGTCAGTAAAAATCATGATTTTTCTAAAAATACAATTTTATGGAGATTTTGTGACTGATTTCGATTTGTACCATGCTTCTTATCACTTTTCCTAAATTTCAGCCAATTTGGTCCCATAGAACCTGAGAAAACTGCTTCCAAAGTTCGAACCCAAGTCTGAAATTAGCGTCCAAAAAAATTAAAAATTTTCTAAAAATACAACTTTATGGAGATTTTGTGACTGAATTCAATTTGGTTAGCGATTCTTATCAATATTAGAAAATTTCAGCCAGTTTGGTCCCATAGAACCTGAGAAAACTGCTTCCCAAGTTCGAAGATTTTGTGACTGAGTTCGATTTGGTTAACGATTCTTATCACTATTCCAATATTTCAGCCCGTTTGGTCCCTTAAAACCTGAGAAAACTGCTTGCAAAGTTCGAACCCAAGTCTGAAATTTGCGTCACTAAAAATCATAATTTTTCTAAAAATACATTTTTATGGAGATTTTATGACTGATTTCGATTTGTACCATGCTTCTAATAACTTTTCCTTAATTTCAGCCAATTTGGTCCCATAGAACCTGAGAAAACTGCTTACAAAGTTGGAACCCAAGGCTGGAATTAGGCTCCATAAAAAAGATGGTTTTTCTAAAAAGTTAACTTTATGAAGATTTTGTGACTGAGTTCGATTTGGATAACGATTCTTATCACTATTCCAATATTTCAGCCCGTTTGGTCCCTTAAAACCTGAGAAAACTGCTTGCAAAGTTCGAACCCAAGTCTGAAATTTGCGTCACTGAAAATCATAATTTTTCTAAAAATACAACTTTATGGAGATTTTGTGAATGATTTCGATTTGTACCATGCTTCTTATCCTTTTTCCTAAATTTCAGCCAATTTGGTCCATAGAACCTGACAAAACTGCTTCAAAAGTTCGAACCCAAGTCTGAAATTAGCGTCCATCAAAATAATAATTTTTCTTAAAATAAAATTTTATGGAGATTTTGTGACTGAATTCAATTTGGTTAGCGATTCTTATCAATATTAGAAAATTTCAGCCAGTTTGGTCCCATAGAACCTGAGAAAACTGCTTCCCAAGTTTGAACCCAAGGCTGAAATTAGGCTCCATAAAAAAGATGGTTTTTCTTAAAATTAAACTTTATGAAGATTTTGTGACTGAGTTCGATTTGGTTAACGATTCTTATCACTATTCCATTATTTCAGCCAGTTTGGTCGCATAGAACCTGAGAAAACTGCTTCTAAATTTCGAACCCAAGTCTGAAATTAGCGTCCATAAAAATCATAATTTTTCTAAAAATACAACTTTATGGAGATTTGTAACTGATTTCGATTTGTACCATGCTTCTTATCGCTTTTCCTTAATTTCAGCCAATTTAGTCCCATACAACCTGAGAAAACTGCTTACAAAGTTCGAACCCAAGGCTGAAATAAGGCTCCATAAAAAGGATGGTTTTTCTAAAAAGACAACTTTATGAGAATTTTTGACTGAGTTCGATTTGGATAACGATTCTTATCACTATTCCAATATTTCAGCCCGTTTGGTCCCTTAAAACCTGAGAAAACTGCTTGCAAAGTTCGAACCCAAGTCTGAAATTTGCGTCACTAAAAATCATAATTTTTCTAAAAATACATTTTTATGGAGATTTTATGACTGATTTCGATTTGTACCATGCTTCTAATAACTTTTCCTAAATTTCAGCCAATTTGGTCCATAGAACCTGACAAAACTGCTTCAAAAGTTCGAACCCAAGTCTGAAATTAGCGTCCATCAAAATAATAATTTTTCTTAAAATAAAATTTTATGGAGATTTTGTGACTGAATTCAATTTGGTTAGCGATTCTTATGACTATTTCGAAATTTCAGCCAGTTTGGTCACATAGAACCTGGGAAAACTGCTTCTAAAGTTCGAACCCAAGTTTGAAATTAGCGTCAGTAAAAATCATAATTTTTCTAAAAATACAACTTTATGGAGATTTTGTGAATGATTTCGATTTGTACCATGCTTCTTATCACTTTTCCTAAATTTCAGCCAATTTGGTCCATAGAACCTGAGAAAACTGCTTCAAAAGTTCGAACCCAAGTCTGAAATTAGCGTCCATCAAAATAATAATTTTTCTTAAAATAAAATTTTATGGAGATTTTGTGACTGAATTCAATTTGGTTAGCGATTCTTATGACTATTTCGAAATTTCAGCCAGTTTGGTCACATAGAACCTGGGAAAACTGCTTCTAAAGTTCGAACCCAAGTTTGAAATTAGCGTCAGTAAAAATCATAATTTTTCTAAAAATACAACTTTATGGAGATTTGTAACTGATTTCGATTTGTACCATGCTTCTTATCACTTTTCCTTAATTTCAGCCAATTTAGTCCCATACAACCTGAGAAAACTGCTTACAAAGTTCGAACCCAAGGCTGAAATAAGGCTCCATAAAAAAGATGGTTTTTCTAAAAAGACAACTTTATGAAGATTTTTTGACTGAGTTCGATTTGGATGGCGATTCTTATCACTATTCCAATATTTCAGCCCGTTTGGTCCCTTAAAACCTGAGAAAACTGCTTGCAAAGTTCGAACCCAAGTCTGAAATTTGCGTCACTAAAAATCATAATTTTTCTAAAAATACATTTTTATGGAGATTTTATGACTGATTTCGATTTGTACCATGCTTCTAATAACTTTTCCTTAATTTCTGCCAATTTGGTCCCATAGAACCTGAGAAAACTGCTTACAAAGTTGGAACCCAAGGCTGGAATTAGGCTCCATAAAAAAGATGGTTTTTCTAAAAAGTTAACTTTATGAAGATTTTGTGACTGATTTCGATTTGGTTAGCGATTCTTATCAATATTAGAAAATTTCAGCCAGTTTGGTCCCATAGAACCTGAGAAAACTGCTTCCCAAGTTTGAACCCAAGGCTGAAATTAGGCTCCATAAAAAAGATGGTTTTTCTTAAAATTAAACTTTATGAAGATTTTGTGACTGAGTTCGATTTGGTTAACGATTCTTATCACTATTCCATTATTTCAGCCAGTTTGGTCGCATAGAACCTGAGAAAACTGCTTCTAAATTTCGAACCCAAGTCTGAAATTAGCGTCCATAAAAATCATAATTTTTCTAAAAATACAACTTTATGGAGATTTGTAACTGATTTCGATTTGTACCATGCTTCTTATCACTTTTCCTTAATTTCAGCCAATTTAGTCCCATACAACCTGAGAAAACTGCTTACAAAGTTCGAACCCAAGGCTGAAATAAGGCTCCATAAAAAGGATGGTTTTTCTAAAAAGACAACTTTATGAGAATTTTTGACTGAGTTCGATTTGGATAACGATTCTTATCACTATTCCAATATTTCAGCCCGTTTGGTCCCTTAAAACCTGAGAAAACTGCTTGCAAAGTTCGAACCCAAGTCTGAAATTTGCGTCACTAAAAATCATAATTTTTCTAAAAATACATTTTTATGGAGATTTTATGACTGATTTCGATTTGTACCATGCTTCTAATAACTTTTCCTAAATTTCAGCCAATTTGGTCCATAGAACCTGACAAAACTGCTTCAAAAGTTCGAACCCAAGTCTGAAATTAGCGTCCATCAAAATAATAATTTTTCTTAAAATAAAATTTTATGGAGATTTTGTGACTGAATTCAATTTGGTTAGCGATTCTTATGACTATTTCGAAATTTCAGCCAGTTTGGTCACATAGAACCTGGGAAAACTGCTTCTAAAGTTCGAACCCAAGTTTGAAATTAGCGTCAGTAAAAATCATAATTTTTCTAAAAATACAACTTTATGGAGATTTTGTGAATGATTTCGATTTGTACCATGCTTCTTATCCTTTTTCCTAAATTTCAGCCAATTTGGTCCATAGAACCTGACAAAACTGCTTCTAAAGTTCGTACCCAAGATTTTTACTGACGATAATTTCAGACTTGGGTTCGAACTTTAGAAGCAGTTTTCTCAGGTTCTATGCGACCAAAATGGCTGAAATTTTTGAATAGTGATAAGAATCGTAATAGCAATAAACGCCCGGGTTTCCGGCAATTAATTAATAATAATAATAATAATCGATATCCAAATCGAACTCAGTTACAAAATCTCCATAAAGTTGTATTTTTAGAAAAATCATGATTTTTATGGACGCTAATTTCAGACTTGGGTTCGAACTTTAGAAGCAGTTTTTTCAGGTTCTATGGGACCAAACTGGCTGAAATATTGGAATAGTGATAAGAATCGTTATCCAAATCGAACTCAGTCACAAAATCTCCATAAAGTTGTATTTTTAGAAAAATTATGATTTTTATGGACGCTTATTTCAGACTTGGGTTCGAAATTTGGAAGCAGTTTTCTCAGGTTCTATGGGACCAAACTGGCTGAAATTTTGTAATAGTGATAAGAATCGCAATCAAAATCGAACTCAGTCACAAAATCTCCATAAAGTCGTATTTTTAGAAAAATTATGATTTTTATGGACGCTAATTTCAGACTTGGGTTCGAACTTTAGAAGCAGTTTTCTCAGGTTCTATGCGACCAAACTGGCTGAAATTTCGAAATAGTCATAAGAATCGCTAACCAAATTGAATTCAGTCACAAAATCTCCATAAAATTTTATTTTAAGAAAAATTATTATTTTGATGGACGCTAATTTCAGACTTGGGTTCGAACTTTTGAAGCAGTTTTGTCAGGTTCTATGGACCAAATTGGCTGAAATTTAGGAAAAGTTATTAGAAGCATGGTACAAATCGAAATCAGTCATAAAATCTCCATAAAAATGTATTTTTAGAAAAATTATGATTTTTAGTGACGCAAATTTCAGACTTGGGTTCGAACTTTGCAAGCAGTTTTCTCAGGTTTTAAGGGACCAAACGGGCTGAAATATTGGAATAGTGATAAGAATCGTTATCCAAATCGAACTCAGTCAAAAAATTCTCATAAAGTTGTCTTTTTAGAAAAACCATCTTTTTTATGGAGCCTTATTTCAGCCTTGGGTTCGAACTTTGTAAGCAGTTTTCTCAGGTTGTATGGGACTAAATTGGCTGAAATTAAGGAAAAGTGATAAGAAGCATGGTACAAATCGAAATCAGTTACAAATCTCCATAAAGTTGTATTTTGAGAAAAATTATTATTTTGATGGACGCTAATTTCAGACTTGGGTTCGAACTTTTGAAGCAGTTTTGTCAGGTTCTATGGACCAAATAGGCTGAAATTTAGGAAAAAGGATAAGAAGCATGGTACAAATCGAAATCATTCACAAAATCTCCATAAAGTTGTATTTTTAGAAAAATTATGATTTTTAGTGACCCAAATTTCAGACTTGGGTTCGAACTTTGCAAGCAGTTTTCTCAGGTTTTAAGGGACCAAACGGGCTGAAATATTGGAATAGTGATAAGAATCGTTATCCAAATCGAACTCAGTCACAAAATCTCCATAAAGTTGTATTTTTAGAAAAACCATCTTTTTTATGGAGGCTAATTGGAGACTTGGGTTCGAACTTTAGAAGCAGTTTTCTCAGGTTCTATGCGACCAAAATGGCTGAAATTTTTGAATAGTGATAAGAATCGATATCCAAATCGAACTCAGTTACAAAATCTCCATAAAGTTGTATTTTTAGGAAAATCATGATTTTTATGGACGCTAATTTCAGACATGGGTTCGAACTTTAGAAGCAGTTTTTTCAGGTTCTATGGGACCAAACTGGCTGAAATATTGGAATAAAGATAAGAATCGTTATCCAAATCTAACTCAGTCACAAAATCTCCATTAAGTTGTATTTTTAGAAAAACCATCTTTTTTATGGAGGTTAATTTGAGACTTGGGTACGAACTTTAGAAGCAGTTTTCTCAGGTTCTATGCAACCAAACTGGCTGAAATTTTGAAATAGTGATAAGAATCGCTATCCAAATCGAATTCAGTCACAAAATCTCCATAAAGTTCTTTTTTTAGAAAAACCATCTTTTTTATGGAGCCTAATTCCAGCCTTGGGTTCCAACTTTGTAAGCAGTTTTCTCAGGTTGTATGGGACAAAATTGGCTGAAATTAAGGAAAGGTGATAAGAAGCATGGTACAAATCGAAATCAGTTACAAATCTCCATAAAGTTGTATTTTTAGAAAAATTATGATTTTTATGGACGCTAATTTCAGACTTGGGTTCGAACTTTAGAAGCAGTTTTCTCAGTTTCTATGGGACCAATCTGGCTGAAATATTGGAATAGTGATAAGAATCGATATCCAAATTGAACTCAGTCACAAAATCTCCATAAAGTTGTATTTTTAGAAAAATCATGATTTTTATGGACGCTAATTTCAGACTTGGGTTCGAACTTTAGAAACAGTTTTCTCAGGTTCTATGGGACCAAACTGGCTGAAATATACGAATAGTGATAAGAATCGTTATCCAAATCGAACTCTGTCACAAAATCTCCATAAAGTTGTATTTTTAGAAAAACCATCTTTTTTATGGAGGCTAATTTGAGACTTGGGTTCGAACTTTAGAAGCAGTTTTCTCAGGTTCTATGCGACCAAACTGGCTGAAATTTTGAAATAGTGATAAGAATCGCTATCCAAATCGAATTCAGTCACAAAATCTCCATAAAAGTGAATTTTTTAAAAAATTATGATTTATATGGGCGCTTATTTCAGACTTGGGTTCTCGAACTCTAAAAGCAGTTTTCTCAGGTTCTAAGGGACCAAATTGGCTGAAATTTAGGAAAAGTTATAAGAAGCATGGTACAAATCGAAATCAGTCATAAAATCTCCATAAAAAAGTATTTTTAGAAAAATTATGATTTTTAGTGACGCAAATTTCAGACTTGGGTTCGAACTTTGCAAGCAGTTTTCTCAGGTTTTAAGGGACCAAACGGGCTGAAATATTGGAATAGTGATAAGAATCGTTATCCAAATCGAACTCAGTCAAAAAATCTTCATAAAGTTGTCTTTTTAGAAAAACCATCTTTTTTATGGAGCCTTATTTCAGCCTTGGGTTCGAACTTTGTAAGCAGTTTTCTCAGGTTGTATGGGACTAAATTGGCTGAAATTAAGGAAAAGTGATAAGAAGCATGGTACAAATCGAAATCAGTTACAAATCTCCATAAAGTTGTATTTTTAGAAAAATTATGATTTTTACTGACGCTAATTTCAGACTTGGGTTCGAACTTTAGAAGCAGTTTTCCCAGGTTCTATGTGACCAAACTGGCTGAAATTTCGAAATAGTCATAAGAATCGCTAACCAAATTGAATTCAGTCACAAAATCTCCATAAAATTTTATTTTAAGAAAAATTATTATTTTGATGGACGCTAATTTCAGACTTGGGTTCGAACTTTTGAAGCAGTTTTCTCAGGTTCTATGGACCAAATTGGCTGAAATTTAGGAAAAGTGATAAGAAGCATGGTACAAATCGAAATCATTCACAAAATCTCCATAAAGTTGTATTTTTAGAAAAATTAGGATTTTTAGTGACGCAAATTTCAGACTTGGGTTCGAACTTTGCAAGCAGTTTTCTCAGGTTTTAAGGGACCAAACGGGCTGAAATATTGGAATAGTGATAAGAATCGTTATCCAAATCGAACTCAGTCACAAAATCTCCATTAAGTTGTATTTTTAGAAAAACCATCTTTTTTATTGAGCCTAATTTCAGCCTTGGGTTCGAACTTTGGAAGCAGTTTTTTCTGGTTTTAAGGAACCAAACGGGCTGAAATATTGGAATAGTGATAAGAATCGTTATCCAAATCGAACTCATTCAAAAAATCTTCATAAAGTTGTCTTTTTAGAAAAACCATCTTTTTATGGAGCCTTATTTCAGCCTTGGGTTCGAACTTTGTAAGCAGTTTCCTCAGGTTGTATGGGACTAAATTGGCTGAAATTAAGGAAAAGTGATAAGAAGCATGGTACAAATCGAAATCAGTTACAAATCTCCATTAAGTTGTATTTTTAGAAAAATTATGATTTTTACTGACGCTAATTTCAGACTTGGGTTCGAACTTTAGAAGCAGTTTTCTCAGGTTCTATGCGACCAAACTGGCTGAAATTTCGAAAAAGTCATAAGAATCGCTAACCAAATTGAATTCAGTCACAAAATCTCCATAAAGTTGTATTCTTAGAAAAATTTTAATTTTTTTGGACGCTAATTTCAGACTTGGGTTCGAACTTTGGAAGCAGTTTTCTCAGATTCTATGGGACGAAATTGGCTGAAATTTAGGAAAAGTGATAAGAAGGATGGTACAAATCGAAATCAGTCACAAAATCTCCATTAAATTGTATTTTTAGAAAAATCATGATTTTTACTGACGCTAATTTCAGACTTGGGTTCGAACTTTAGAAGCAGTTTTCTCAGGTTCTATGCGACCAAAATGGCTGAAATTTTTGAATAGTGATAAGAATCGATATCCAAATCGAACTCAGTTACAAAATCTCCATAAAGTTGTATTTTTCGAAAAATCATGATTTTTATGGACGCTAATTTCAGATTTGGGTTCGAACTTTAGAAGCAGTTTTCTCAGGTTCTATGGGACCAAACTGGCTGAAATATTGGAATAGTGATAAGAATCGTTATCCTAATCGAACTCAGTCACAAAATCTCCATAAAGTTGTATTTTTAGAAAAACCATCTTTTTTATGGAGGCTAATTGGAGACTTGGGTTCGAACTTTAGAAGCAGTTTTCTCAGGTTCTATGCAACCAAACTGGCTGAAATTTTGTAATAGTGATAAGAATCGCTATCCAAATCGAACTCAGTCATAAAATCTCCATAAAGTTGTAGAAAAATTATGATTTTTATGGACGCAAATTTCAGACTTGGGTTCAAACTTTAGAAGCCATTTTCTCAGGTTCTATGGAACCAAACGGGCTGAAATATTGGAAAAGTTATAAGAAGCATGGTACAAATCGAAATCAGTCATAAAATCTCCATAAAAAAGTATTTTTAGAAAAATTATGATTTTTAGTGACGCAAATTTCAGACTTGGGTTCGAACTTTGCAAGCAGTTTTCTCAGGTTGTAAGGGACCAAACGGGCTGAAATATTGGAATAGTGATAAGAATCGTTATCCAAATCGAACTCAGTCAAAAAATCTTCATAAAGTTGTCTTTTTAGAAAAACCATCTTTTTTATGGAGCCTTATTTCAGCCTTGGGTTCGAACTTTGTAAGCAGTTTTCTCAGGTTGTATGGGACTAAATTGGCTGAAATTAAGGAAAAGTGATAAGAAGCATGGTACAAATCGAAATCAGTTACAAATCTCCATAAAGTTGTATTTTTAGAAAAATTATGATTTTTACTGACGCTAATTTCAGACTTGGGTTCGAACTTTAGAAGCAGTTTTCCCAGGTTCTATGTGACCAAACTGGCTGAAATTTCGAAATAGTCATAAGAATCGCTAACCAAATTGAATTCAGTCACAAAATCTCCATAAAATTTTATTTTAAGAAAAATTATTATTTTGATGGACGCTAATTTCAGACTTGGGTTCGAACTTTTGAAGCAGTTTTCTCAGGTTCTATGGACCAAATTGGCTGAAATTTAGGAAAAGTGATAAGAAGCATGGTACAAATCGAAATCATTCACAAAATCTCCATAAAGTTGTATTTTTAGAAAAATTAGGATTTTTAGTGACGCAAATTTCAGACTTGGGTTCGAAATTTGCAAGCAGTTTTCTCAGGTTTTATGGGACCAAACGGGCTGAAATATTGGAATAGTGATAAGAATCGTTATCCAAATCGAACTCAGTCACAAAATCTCCATTAAGTTGTATTTTTAGAAAAACCATCTTTTTTATTGAGCCTAATTTCAGCCTTGGGTTCGAACTTTGGAAGCAGTTTTTTCAGGTTTTAAGGAACCAAACGGGCTGAAATATTGGAATAGTGATAAGAATCGTTATCCAAATCGAACTCAGTCAAAAAATCTTCATAAAGTTGTCTTTTTAGAAAAACCATCTTTTTATGGAGCCTTATTTCAGCCTTGGGTTCGAACTTTGTAAGCAGTTTCCTGAGGTTGTATGGGACTAAATTGGCTGAAATTAAGGAAAAGTGATAAGAAGCATGGTACAAATCGAAATCAGTTACAAATCTCCATTAAGTTGTATTTTTAGAAAAATTATGATTTTTACTGACGCTAATTTCAGACTTGGGTTCGAACTTTAGAAGCAGTTTTCTCAGGTTCTATGCGACCAAACTGGCTGAAATTTTGAAATAGTGATAAGAATCGCTATCCAAATCGAATTCAGTCACAAAATCTCCATCAAAGTGAATTTTTTAAAAAATTATGATTTATATGGGCGCTTATTTCAGACTTGGGTTCTCGAACTCTAAAAGCAGTTTTCTCAGGTTCTAAGGGACCAAATTGGCTGAAATTTAGGAAAAGTTATAAGAAGCATGGTACAAATCGAAATCAGTCATAAAATCTCCATAAAAAAGTATTTTTAGAAAAATTATGATTTTTAGTGACGCAAATTTCAGACTTGGGTTCGAACTTTGCAAGCAGTTTTCTCAGGTTTTAAGGGACCAAACGGGCTGAAATATTGGAATAGTGATAAGAATCGTTATCCAAATCGAACTCAGTCAAAAAATCTTCATAAAGTTGTCTTTTTAGAAAAACCATCTTTTTTATGGAGCCTTATTTCAGCCTTGGGTTCGAACTTTGTAAGCAGTTTTCTCAGGTTGTATGGGACTAAATTGGCTGAAATTAAGGAAAAGTGATAAGAAGCATGGTACAAATCGAAATCAGTTACAAATCTCCATAAAGTTGTATTTTTAGAAAAATTATGATTTTTACTGACGCTAATTTCAGACTTGGGTTCGAACTTTAGAAGCAGTTTTCCCAGGTTCTATGTGACCAAACTGGCTGAAATTTCGAAATAGTCATAAGAATCGCTAACCAAATTGAATTCAGTCACAAAATCTCCATAAAATTTTATTTTAAGAAAAATTATTATTTTGATGGACGCTAATTTCAGACTTGGGTTCGAACTTTTGAAGCAGTTTTCTCAGGTTCTATGGACCAAATTGGCTGAAATTTAGGAAAAGTGATAAGAAGCATGGTACAAATCGAAATCATTCACAAAATCTCCATAAAGTTGTATTTTTAGAAAAATTAGGAATTTTAGTGACGCAAATTTCAGACTTGGGTTCGAACTTTGCAAGCAGTTTTCTCAGGTTTTATGGGACCAAACGGGCTGAAATATTGGAATAGTGATAAGAATCGTTATCCAAATCGAACTCAGTCACAAAATCTCCATTAAGTTGTATTTTTAGAAAAACCATCTTTTTTATTGAGCCTAATTTCAGCCTTGGGTTCGAACTTTGGAAGCAGTTTTTTCTGGTTTTAAGGAACCAAACGGGCTGAAATATTGGAATAGTGATAAGAATCGTTATCCAAATCGAACTCATTCAAAAAATCTTCATAAAGTTGTCTTTTTAGAAAAACCATCTTTTTATGGAGCCTTATTTCAGCCTTGGGTTCGAACTTTGTAAGCAGTTTCCTCAGGTTGTATGGGACTAAATTGGCTGAAATTAAGGAAAAGTGATAAGAAGCATGGTACAAATCGAAATCAGTTACAAATCTCCATTAAGTTGTATTTTTAGAAAAATCATGATTTTTACTGACGCTAATTTCAGACTTGGGTTCGAACTTTAGAAGCAGTTTTCTCAGGTTCTATGCGACCAAAATGGCTGAAATTTTTGAATAGTGATAAGAATCGATATCCAAATCGAACTCAGTTACAAAATCTCCATAAAGTTGTATTTTTCGAAAAATCATGATTTTTATGGACGCTAATTTCAGATTTGGGTTCGAACTTTAGAAGCAGTTTTCTCAGGTTCTATGGGACCAAACTGGCTGAAATATTGGAATAGTGATAAGAATCGCTATCCAAATCGAACTCAGTCATAAAATCTCCATAAAGTTGTATTTTTAGGAAAATCATGATTTTTATGGACGCTAATTTCAGATTTGGGTTCGAACTTTAGAAGCAGTTTTCTCAGGTTCTATGGGACCAAACTGGCTGAAATATTGGAATAGTGATAAGAATCGTTATCCTAATCGAACTCAGTCACAAAATCTCCATAAAGTTGTATTTTTAGAAAAACCATCTTTTTTATGGAGGCTAATTGGAGACTTGGGTTCGAACTTTAGAAGCAGTTTTCTCAGGTTCTATGCAACCAAACTGGCTGAAATTTTGTAATAGTGATAAGAATCGCTATCCAAATCGAACTCAGTCATAAAATCTCCATAAAGTTGTATTTTTAGGAAAATCATGATTTTTATGGACGCTAATTTCAGACATGGGTTCGAACTTTAGAAGCAGTTTTTTCAGGTTCTATGGGACCAAACTGGCTGAAATATTGGAATAAAGATAAGAATCGTTATCCAAATCTAACTCAGTCACAAAATCTCCATTAAGTTGTATTTTTAGAAAAACCATCTTTTTTATGGAGGCTAATTTGAGACTTGGGTACGAACTTTAGAAGCAGTTTTCTCAGGTTCTATGCAACCAAACTGGCTGAAATTTTGAAATAGTGATAAGAATCGCTATCCAAATCGAATTCAGTCACAAAATCTCCATAAAGTTCTTTTTTTAGAAAAACCATCTTTTTTATGGAGCCTAATTCCAGCCTTGGGTTCCAACTTTGTAAGCAGTTTTCTCAGGTTGTATGGGACTAAATTGGCTGAAATTAAGGAAAGGTGATAAGAAGCATGGTACAAATCGAAATCAGTTACAAATCTCCATAAAGTTGTATTTTAAGAAAAATTATGATTTTTATGGACGCTAATTTCAGACTTGGGTTCGAACTTTAGAAGCAGTTTTCTCAGTTTCTATGGGACCAAACTGGCTGAAATATTGGAATAGTGATAAGAATCGATATCCAAATTGAACTCAGTCACAAAATCTCCATAAAGTTGTATTTTTAGAAAAACCATCTTTTTTATGGAGGCTAATTGGAGACTTGGGTTCAAACTTTAGAAGCAGTTTTCTCAGGTTCTATGCGACCAAAATGGCTGAAATTTTTGAATAGTGATAAGAATCGATATCCAAATCGAACTCAGTTACAAAATCTCCATAAAGTTTTTTTTTTAGGAAAATCATGATTTTTATGGACGCTAATTTCAGACATGGGTTCGAACTTTAGAAGCAGTTTTTTCAGGTTCTATGGGACCAAACTGGCTGAAATATTGGAATAAAGATAAGAATCGTTATCCAAATCTAACTCAGTCACAAAATCTCCATTAAGTTGTATTTTTAGAAAAACCATCTTTTTTATGGAGGCTAATTTGAGACTTGGGTACGAACTTTAGAAGCAGTTTTCTCAGGTTCTATGCAACCAAACTGGCTGAAATTTTGAAATAGTGATAAGAATCGCTATCCAAATCGAATTCAGTCACAAAATCTCCATAAAGTTCTTTTTTTAGAAAAACCATCTTTTTTATGGAGCCTAATTCCAGCCTTGGGTTCCAACTTTGTAAGCAGTTTTCTCAGGTTGTATGGGACATAATTGGCTGAAATTAAGGAAAGGTGATAAGAAGCATGGTACAAATCGAAATCAGTTACAAATCTCCATAAAGTTGTATTTTTAGAATAATTATGATTTTTATGGACGCTAATTTCAGACTTGGGTTCGAACTTTAGAAGCAGTTTTCTCAGTTTCTATGGGACCAAACTGGCTGAAATATTGGAATAGTGATAAGAATCGATATCCAAATTGAACTCAGTCACAAAATCTCCATAAAGTTGTATTTTTAGAAAAATCATGATTTTTATGGACGCTAATTTCAGACTTGGGTTCGAACTTTAGAAACAGTTTTCTCAGGTTCTATGGGACCAAACTGGCTGAAATATACGAATAGTGATAAGAATCGTTATCCAAATCGAACTCTGTCACAAAATCTCCATAAAGTTGTATTTTTAGAAAAACCATCTTTTTTATGGAGGCTAATTTGAGACTTGGGTTCGAACTTTAGAAGCAGTTTTCTCAGGTTCTATGCGACCAAACTGGCTGAAATTTTGAAATAGTGATAAGAATCGCTATCCAAATCGAATTCAGTCACAAAATCTCCATAAAAGTGAATTTTTTAAAAAATTATGATTTATATGGGCGCTTATTTCAGACTTGGGTTCTCGAACTCTAAAAGCAGTTTTCTCAGGTTCTAAGGGACCAAATTGGCTGAAATTTAGGAAAAGTTATAAGAAGCATGGTACAAATCGAAATCAGTCATAAAATCTCCATAAAAAAGTATTTTTAGAAAAATTATGATTTTTAGTGACGCAAATTTCAGACTTGGGTTCGAACTTTGCAAGCAGTTTTCTCAGGTTTTAAGGGACCAAACGGGCTGAAATATTGGAATAGTGATAAGAATCGTTATCCAAATCGAACTCAGTCAAAAAATCTTCATAAAGTTGTCTTTTTAGAAAAACCATCTTTTTTATGGAGCCTTATTTCAGCCTTGGGTTCGAACTTTGTAAGCAGTTTTCTCAGGTTGTATGGGACTAAATTGGCTGAAATTAAGGAAAAGTGATAAGAAGCATGGTACAAATCGAAATCAGTTACAAATCTCCATAAAGTTGTATTTTTAGAAAAATTATGATTTTTACTGACGCTAATTTCAGACTTGGGTTCGAACTTTAGAAGCAGTTTTCCCAGGTTCTATGTGACCAAACTGGCTGAAATTTCGAAATAGTCATAAGAATCGCTAACCAAATTGAATTCAGTCACAAAATCTCCATAAAATTTCATTTTAAGAAAAATTATTATTTTGATGGACGCTAATTTCAGACTTGGGTTCGAACTTTTGAAGCAGTTTTCTCAGGTTCTATGGACCAAATTGGCTGAAATTTAGGAAAAGTGATAAGAAGCATGGTACAAATCGAAATCATTCACAAAATCTCCATAAAGTTGTATTTTTAGAAAAATTAGGATTTTTAGTGACGCAAATTTCAGACTTGGGTTCGAACTTTGCAAGCAGTTTTCTCAGGTTTTATGGGACCAAACGGGCTGAAATATTGGAATAGTGATAAGAATCGTTATCCAAATCGAACTCAGTCACAAAATCTCCATTAAGTTGTATTTTTAGAAAAACCATCTTTTTTATTGAGCCTAATTTCAGCCTTGGGTTCGAACTTTGGAAGCAGTTTTTTCTGGTTTTAAGGAACCAAACGGGCTGAAATATTGGAATAGTGATAAGAATCGTTATCCAAATCGAACTCATTCAAAAAATCTTCATAAAGTTGTCTTTTTAGAAAAACCATCTTTTTATGGAGCCTTATTTCAGCCTTGGGTTCGAACTTTGTAAGCAGTTTCCTCAGGTTGTATGGGACTAAATTGGCTGAAATTAAGGAAAAGTGATAAGAAGCATGGTACAAATCGAAATCAGTTACAAATCTCCATTAAGTTGTATTTTTAGAAAAATTATGATTTTTACTGACGCTAATTTCAGACTTGGGTTCGAACTTTAGAAGCAGTTTTCTCAGGTTCTATGCGACCAAACTGGCTGAAATTTCGAAAAAGTCATAAGAATCGCTAACCAAATTGAATTCAGTCACAAAATCTCCATAAAGTTGTATTCTTAGAAAAATTTTAATTTTTTTGGACGCTAATTTCAGACTTGGGTTCGAACTTTGGAAGCAGTTTTCTCAGATTCTATGGGACGAAATTGGCTGAAATTTAGGAAAAGTGATAAGAAGGATGGTACAAATCGAAATCAGTCACAAAATCTCCATTAAATTGTATTTTTAGAAAAATCATGATTTTTACTGACGCTAATTTCAGACTTGGGTTCGAACTTTAGAAGCAGTTTTCTCAGGTTCTATGCGACCAAAATGGCTGAAATTTTTGAATAGTGATAAGAATCGATATCCAAATCGAACTCAGTTACAAAATCTCCATAAAGTTGTATTTTTCGAAAAATCATGATTTTTATGGACGCTAATTTCAGATTTGGGTTCGAACTTTAGAAGCAGTTTTCTCAGGTTCTATGGGACCAAACTGGCTGAAATATTGGAATAGTGATAAGAATCGCTATCCAAATCGAACTCAGTCATAAAATCTCCATAAAGTTGTATTTTTAGGAAAATCATGATTTTTATGGACGCTAATTTCAGACATGGGTTCGAACTTTAGAAGCAGTTTTTTCAGGTTCTATGGGACCAAACTGGCTGAAATATTGGAATAAAGATAAGAATCGTTATCCAAATCTAACTCAGTCACAAAATCTCCATTAAGTTGTATTTTTAGAAAAACCATCTTTTTTATGGAGGCTAATTTGAGACTTGGGTACGAACTTTAGAAGCAGTTTTCTCAGGTTCTATGCAACCAAACTGGCTGAAATTTTGAAATAGTGATAAGAATCGCTATCCAAATCGAATTCAGTCACAAAATCTCCATAAAAGTGAATTTTTTAAAAAATTATGATTTATATGGGCGCTTATTTCAGACTTGGGTTCTCGAACTCTAAAAGCAGTTTTCTCAGGTTCTAAGGGACCAAATTGGCTGAAATTTAGGAAAAGTTATAAGAAGCATGGTACAAATCGAAATCAGTCATAAAATCTCCATAAAAAAGTATTTTTAGAAAAATTATGATTTTTAGTGACGCAAATTTCAGACTTGGGTTCGAACTTTGCAAGCAGTTTTCTCAGGTTTTAAGGGACCAAACGGGCTGAAATATTGGAATAGTGATAAGAATCGTTATCCAAATCGAACTCAGTCAAAAAATCTTCATAAAGTTGTCTTTTTAGAAAAACCATCTTTTTTATGGAGCCTTATTTCAGCCTTGGGTTCGAACTTTGTAAGCAGTTTTCTCAGGTTGTATGGGACTAAATTGGCTGAAATTAAGGAAAAGTGATAAGAAGCATGGTACAAATCGAAATCAGTTACAAATCTCCATAAAGTTGTATTTTTAGAAAAATTATGATTTTTACTGACGCTAATTTCAGACTTGGGTTCGAACTTTAGAAGCAGTTTTCCCAGGTTCTATGTGACCAAACTGGCTGAAATTTCGAAATAGTCATAAGAATCGCTAACCAAATTGAATTCAGTCACAAAATCTCCATAAAATTTTATTTTAAGAAAAATTATTATTTTGATGGACGCTAATTTCAGACTTGGGTTCGAACTTTTGAAGCAGTTTTCTCAGGTTCTATGGACCAAATTGGCTGAAATTTAGGAAAAGTGATAAGAAGCATGGTACAAATCGAAATCATTCACAAAATCTCCATAAAGTTGTATTTTTAGAAAAATTAGGATTTTTAGTGACGCAAATTTCAGACTTGGGTTCGAACTTTGCAAGCAGTTTTCTCAGGTTTTATGGGACCAAACGGGCTGAAATATTGGAATAGTGATAAGAATCGTTATCCAAATCGAACTCAGTCACAAAATCTCCATTAAGTTGTATTTTTAGAAAAACCATCTTTTTTATTGAGCCTAATTTCAGCCTTGGGTTCGAACTTTGGAAGCAGTTTTTTCAGGTTTTAAGGAACCAAACGGGCTGAAATATTGGAATAGTGATAAGAATCGTTATCCAAATCGAACTCAGTCAAAAAATCTTCATAAAGTTGTCTTTTTAGAAAAACCATCTTTTTATGGAGCCTTATTTCAGCCTTGGGTTCGAACTTTGTAAGCAGTTTCCTGAGGTTGTATGGGACTAAATTGGCTGAAATTAAGGAAAAGTGATAAGAAGCATGGTACAAATCGAAATCAGTTACAAATCTCCATTAAGTTGTATTTTTAGAAAAATTATGATTTTTACTGACGCTAATTTCAGACTTGGGTTCGAACTTTAGAAGCAGTTTTCTCAGGTTCTATGCGACCAAACTGGCTGAAATTTCGAAAAAGTCATAAGAATCGCTAACCAAATTGAATTCAGTCACAAAATCTCCATAAAGTTGTATTCTTAGAAAAATTTTAATTTTTTTGGACGCTAATTTCAGACTTGGGTTCGAACTTTGGAAGCAGTTTTCTCAGATTCTATGGGACGAAATTGGCTGAAATTTAGGAAAAGTGATAAGAAGCATGGTACAAATCGAAATCAGTCACAAAATCTCCATAAAATTGTATTTTTAGAAAAATCATGATTTTTACTGACGCTAATTTCAGACTTGGGTTCGAACTTTAGAAGCAGTTTTCTCAGGTTCTATGCGACCAAAATGGCTGAAATTTTTGAATAGTGATAAGAATCGATATCCAAATCGAACTCAGTTACAAAATCTCCATAAAGTTGTATTTTTCGAAAAATCATGATTTTTATGGACGCTAATTTCAGATTTGGGTTCGAACTTTAGAAGCAGTTTTCTCAGGTTCTATGGGACCAAACTGGCTGAAATATTGGAATAGTGATAAGAATCGCTATCCAAATCGAACTCAGTTACAAAATCTCCATAAAGTTGTATTTTTCGAAAAATCATGATTTTTGTGGACGCTAATTTCAGATTTGGGTTCGAACTTTAGAAGCAGTTTTCTCAGGTTCTATGGGACCAAACTGGCTGAAATATTGGAATAGTGATAAGAATCGTTATCCTAATCGAACTCAGTCACAAAATCTCCATAAAGTTATATTTTTAGAAAAACCATCTTTTTTATGGAGGCTAATTGGAGACTTGGGTTCGAACTTTAGAAGCAGTTTTCTCAGGTTCTATGCAACCAAACTGGCTGAAATTTTAAAATAGTGATAAGAATCGCTATCCAAATCGAATTCAGTCACAAAATCTCCATAAAGTTGTCTTTTTAGAAAAATTATTATTCTTATGGACGCTTATTTCAGACTTGGGTTCGAAATTTGGAAGCAGTTTTCTCAGGTTCTATGGGACCAAACTGGCTGAAATTTTGTAATAGTGATAAGAATCGCTATCCAAATCGAACTCAGTCACAAAATCTCCATAAAGTTGTAGAAAAATTATGATTTTTATGGACGCAAATTTCAGACTTGGGTTCAAACTTTAGAAGCCATTTTCTCAGGTTCTATGGAACCAAACGGGCTGAAATATTGGAATAGTGATAAGAATCTTTATCCAAATCGAACTCAGTCACAAAATCTTCATAAAGTTGTCTTTTTAGAAAAACCATCTTTTTTATGGAGCCTAATTTCAGCCTTGGGTTCGCATTTTGTAAGCAGTTTTCTCAGGTTGTATGGGACTAAATTAGCTGAAATTTGGGAAAAGTGATTAGAAGCATGGTACAAATCAAAATCAGTCATAAAGTTGTATTTTAAGAAAAATCATGATTTTTACTGACGCTAATTTCAGACTTGGGTTCGAACTTAAGAAGCAGTTTTCTCAGGTTCTATGCGACCAAACTGGCTGAAATTTCGAAATAGTCATAAGAATCGCTAACCAAATTGAATTCAGTCACAAAATCTCCATAAAATTGTATTTTTAGAAAAATTATTATTTTTATGGACGCTAATTTCAGACTTGGGTTCGAACTTTTGAAGCAGTTTTCTCAGGTTCTATGGACCAAATTGGCTGAAATTTAGGAAAAGTGATAAGAAGCATGGTACAAATCGAAATCATTCACAAAATCTCCATAAAGTTGTATTTTTAGAAAAATTATTATGTTTAGTGACGCAAATTTCAGACTTGGGTTCGAACTTTGCAAGCAGTTTTCTCAGGTTTTATGGGACCAAACGGGCTGAAATATTGGAATAGTGATAAGAATCGTTATCCAAATCGAACTCAGTCACAAAATCTCCATTAAGTTGTATTTTAAAAAAACCATCTTTTTTATTGAGCCTAATTTCAGCCTTGGGTTCGAACTTTGGAAGCAGTTTTTTCAGGTTTTAAGGGACCAAACGGGCTGAAATATTGGAATAGTGATAAGAATCGTTATCTAAATCGAACTCAGTCTAAAAATCTTCATAAAGTTGTATTTTAAGAAAAACCATCTTTTTTATGGAGCCTAATTTCAGCCTTGGGTTCGAACTTGGGAAGCAGTTTTCTCAGGTTCTATGGGACCAAACTGGCTGAAATTTTCTAATATTGATAAGAATCGCTAACCAAATTGAATTCAGTCACAAAATCTCCATAAAAAGGTATTTTTAGAAAATTTTTAATTTTTTTGGACGCTAATTTCAGACTTGGGTTCGAACTTTGGAAGCAGTTTTCTCAGGTTCTATGGGACCAAATTGGCTGAAATTTAGGAAAAGTGATAAGAAGCATGGTACAAATCGAAATCAGTCATAAAGTTGTATTTTTAGAAAAATCATGATTTTTACTGACGCTAATTTCAGACTTGGGTTCGAACTTTAGAAGCAGTTTTTTCAGGTTCTATGCGACCAAACTGGCTGAAATTTTGAAATAGTGATAAGAATCGCTATCCAAATCAAATTCAGTCACAAAATCTCCATTATGTTGTATTTTTTAAATAAATTATGATTTTTATGGACGCTAATTTCAGACTTGGGTTCTCGAACTTTGGAAGCAGTTTTCTCAGGTTCTATGGGACCAAATTGGCTGAAATTTAGGAAAAGTGATTAGAAGCATGGTACAAATCGAAATCTCCATAAAGTTGTATTTTTAGAAAAATCATGATTTTTATGGACGATAATTTCAGACCTGGGTTCGAACTTAAGAAGCAGTTTTCTCAGGTTCTATGGGACCAAACTGGCTGAAATATTGGAGTAGTGATAAGAATCGTTATCCAAATCGAACTCAGTAACAAAATCTCCATTAAGTTGTATTTTAAGAAAAACCATCTTTTTTATTGAGCCTAATTTCAGCCTTGGGTTCGAACTTTGGAAGCAGTTTTTTCAGGTTTTAAGGGACCAAACGGGCTGAAATATTGGAATAGTGATAAGAATCGTTATCCAAATCGATCTCAGTCAAAAAATCTTCATAAAGTTGTATTTTAAGAAAAACCATCTTTTTTATGGAGCCTAATTTCAGCCTTGGGTTCGAACTTGGGAAGCAGTTTTCTCAGGTTCTATGGGACCAAACTGGCTGAAATATTGGAATAGTGATAAGAATCGTTATCCTAATCGAACTCAGTCACAAAATCTCCATAAAGTTGTATTTTTAGAAAAACCATCTTTTTTATGGAGGCTAATTGGAGACTTGGGTTCGAACTTTAGAAGCAGTTTTCTCAGGTTCTATGCAACCAAACTGGCTGAAATTTTAAAATAGTGATAAGAATCGCTATCCAAATCGAACTCAGTCACAAAATCTCCATAAAGTTGTAGAAAAATTATGATTTTTATGGACGCAAATTTCAGACTTGGGTTCAAACTTTAGAAGCCATTTTCTCAGGTTCTATGGAACCAAACGGGCTGAAATATTGGAATAGTGATAAGAATCTTTATCCAAATCGAACTCAGTCACAAAATCTTCATAAAGTTGTCTTTTTAGAAAAACCATCTTTTTTATGGAGCCTAATTTCAGCCTTGGGTTCGCATTTTGTAAGCAATTTTCTCAGGTTGTATGGGACTAAATTGGCTGAAATTTGGGAAAAGTGATTAGAAGCATGGTACAAATCAAAATCAGTCATAAAGTTGTATTTTAAGAAAAATCATGATTTTTACTGACGCTAATTTCAGACTTGGGTTCGAACTTAAGAAGCAGTTTTCTCAGGTTCTATGCGACCAAACTGGCTGAAATTTCGAAATAGTCATAAGAATCGCTAACCAAATTGAATTCAGTCACAAAATCTCCATAAAATTGTATTTTTAGAAAAATTATTATTTTTATGGACGCTAATTTCAGACTTGGGTTCGAACTTTTGAAGCAGTTTTCTCAGGTTCTATGTACCAAATTGGCTGAAATTTAGGAAAAGTGATAAGAAGCATGGTACAAATCGAAATCATTCACAAAATCTCCATAAAGTTGTATTTTTAGAAAAATTATGATGTTTAGTGACGCAAATTTCAGACTTGGGTTCGAACTTTGCAAGCAGTTTTCTCAGGTTTTATGGGACCAAACGGGCTGAAATATTGGAATAGTGATAAGAATCGTTATCCAAATCGAACTCAGTCACAAAATCTCCATTAAGTTGTATTTTAAAAAAACCATCTTTTTTATTGAGCCTAATTTCAGCCTTGGGTTCGAACTTTGGAAGCAGTTTTTTCAGGTTTTAAGGGACCAAACGGGCTGAAATATTGGAATAGTGATAAGAATCGTTATCTAAATCGAACTCAGTCTAAAAATCTTCATAAAGTTGTATTTTAAGAAAAACCATCTTTTTTATGGAGCCTAATTTCAGCCTTGGGTTCGAACTTGGGAAGCAGTTTTCTCAGGTTCTATGGGACCAAACTGGCTGAAATTTTCTAATATTGATAAGAATCGCTAACCAAATTGAATTCAGTCACAAAATCTCCATAAAAAGGTATTTTTAGAAAATTTTTAATTTTTTTGGACGCTAATTTCAGACTTGGGTTCGAACTTTGGAAGCAGTTTTCTCAGGTTCTATGGGACCAAATTGGCTGAAATTTAGGAAAAGTGATAAGAAGCATGGTACAAATCGAAATCAGTCATAAAGTTGTATTTTTAGAAAAATCATGATTTTTACTGACGCTAATTTCAGACTTGGGTTCGAACTTTAGAAGCAGTTTTTTCAGGTTCTATGCGACCAAACTGGCTGAAATTTTGAAATAGTGATAAGAATCGCTATCCAAATCAAATTCAGTCACAAAATCTCCATAATGTTGTATTTTTAAATAAATTATGATTTTTATGGACGCTAATTTCAGACTTGGGTTCTCGAACTTTGGAAGCAGTTTTCTCAGGTTCTATGGGACCAAGTTGGCTGAAATTTAGGAAAAGTGATTAGAAGCATGGTACAAATCGAAATCAGTCATAAAGTTGTATTTTTAGAAAAATCATGATTTTTACTGACGCTAATTTCAGACTTGGGTTCGAACTTTAGAAGCAGTTTTCTCTGGTTCTATGCGACCAAAATGGCTGAAATTTTTGAATAGTGATAAGAATCGATATCCAAATCGAACTCAGTTACAAAATCTCCATAAAGTTGTATTTTTAGAAAAATCATGATTTTTATGGACGCTAATTTCAGACTTGGGTTCGAACTTTAGAAGCAGTTTTCTCAGGTTCTATGGGACCAAACTGGCTGAAATATTGGAATAGTGATAAGAATCGTTATCCAAATCGAACTCAGTCACAAAATCTCCATAAAGTTGTATTTTTAGAAAAACCATCTTTTTTATGGAGGCTAATTTGAGACTTGGGTTCGAACTTTAGAAGCAGTTTTCTCAGGTTCAATGCAACCAAACTGGCTGAAATTTTGAAATAGTGATAAGAATCGCTATCCAAATCGAATTCAGTCACAAAATCTCCATAAACTTGTCTTTTTAGAAAAACCATATTTTTTATGGAGCCTAATTCCAGCCTTGGGTTCGAACTTTGGAAGCAGTTTTATCAGGTTTTAAGGGACCAAACGGGCTGAAATATTGGAATAGTGATAAGAATCGTTATCCAAATCGAACTCAGTCAAAAAATCTTCATAAAAATGTCTTTTTAGAATAACCATCTTTTTTATGGAGCCTTATTTCAGCCTTGGGTTCGAACTTTGTAAGCAGTTTTCTCAGGTTGTATGGGACTAAATTGGCTGAAATTAAGGAAAAGTGATAAGAAGCATGGGACAAATCGAAATCAGTTACAAATCTCCATAAAGTTGTATTTTTAGAAAAATTATGATTTTTATGGACGCAAATTTCAGACTTGGGTTCGAACTTTGAAAGCAGTTTTCTCAGGTTTTATGGGACCAAACGGGCTGAAATATTGGAATAGTGATAAGAATCGTTAACCAAATCGAACTCAGTCACAAAATCTTCATAAAGTTTTATTTTAAGAAAAACCATCTTTTTTATGGAGCCTAATTTCAGCCTTGGGTTCAAATTTGGGAAGCAGTTTTCTCAGGTTCTATGGGACCAAACTGGCTGAAATTTTCTAATATTGATAAGAATCGCTAACCAAATTGAATTCAGTCACAAAATCTCCATAAATATGTATTTTTAGAAAATTTTTAATTTTTTTGGACGCTAATTTCAGACTTGGGTTCGAACTTTGGAAGCAGTTTTCTCAGGTTCTATGGGACCAAATTGGCTGAAATTTAGGAAAAGTGATAAGAAGCATGGTACAAATCGAAATCAGTCACAAAATCTCCATAAAATTGTATTTTTAGAAAAATTATTATTTTTATGGACGCTTATATCAGACTTGGGTTCGAAATTTGGAAGCAGTTTTCTCAGGTTCTATGGGACCAAACTGGCTGAAATTTTGTAATAGTGATAAGAATCGCAATCAAAATCGAACTCAGTCACAAAATCTCCATAAAGTCGTATTTTTAGAAAAATTATGATTTTTATGGACGCTAATTTCAGACTTGGGTTCGAACTTTAAAAGCAGTTTTCTCAGGTTCTATGCGACCAAACTGGCTGAAATTTCGAAATAGTCATAAGAATCGCTAACCAAATTGAATTCAGTCACAAAATCTCCATAAAATTTTATTTTAAGAAAAATTATTATTTTGATGGACGCTAATTTCAGACTTGGGTTCGAACTTTTGAAGCAGTTTTGTCAGGTTCTATGGACCAAATTGGCTGAAATTTAGGAAAAGTTATTAGAAGCATGGTACAAATTGAAATCAGTCATAAAATCTCCATAAAAATGTATTTTTAGAAAAATTATGATTTTTAGTGACGCAAATTTCAGACTTGGGTTCGAACTTTGCAAGCAGTTTTCTCAGGTTTTAAGGGACCAAACGGGCTGAAATATTGGAATAGTGATAAGAATCGTTATCCAAATCGAACTCAGTCAAAAATTCTCATAAAGTTGTCTTTTTAGAAAAACCATCTTTTTTATGGAGCCTTATTTCAGCCTTGGGTTCGAACTTTGTAAGCAGTTTTCTCAGGTTGTATGGGACTAAATTGGCAGAAATTAAGGAAAAGTGATAAGAAGCATGGTACAAATCGAAATCAGTTACAAATCTCCATAAAGTTGTATTTTTAGAAAAATTATGATTTTTATGGACGCTAATTTCAGACTTGGGTTCGAAATTTAGAAGCAGTTTTCTCAGGTTCTTTGCGACCAAACTGGCTGAAATTTCGAAATAGTCATAAGAATCGCTAACCAAATTGAATTCAGTCACAAAATCTCCATAAAATTTTATTTTAAGAAAAATTATTATTTTGATGGACGCTAATTTCAAACTTGGGTTCGAACTTTTGAAGCAGTTTTGTCAGGTTCTATGGACCAAATAGGCTGAAATTTAGGAAAAAGGATAAGAAGCATGGTACAAATCGAAATCATTCACAAAATCTCCATAAAGTTGTATTTTTAGAAAAATTATGATTTTTAGTGACCCAAATTTCAGACTTGGGTTCGAACTTTGCAAGCAGTTTTCTCAGGTTTTAAGGGACCAAACGGGCTGAAATATTGGAATAGTGATAAGAATCGTTATCCAAATCGAACTCAGTCACAAAATCTCCATAAAGTTGTATTTTTAGAAAAACCATCTTTTTTATGGAGGCTAATTGGAGACTTGGGTTCGAACTTTAGAAGCAGTTTTCTCAGGTTCTATGCGACCAAAATGGCTGAAATTTTTGAATAGTGATAAGAATCGATATCCAAATCGAACTCAGTTACAAAATCTCCATAAAGTTGTATTTTTAGGAAAATCATGATTTTTATGGACGCTAATTTCAGACATGGGTTCGAACTTTAGAAGCAGTTTTTTCAGGTTCTATGGGACCAAACTGGCTGAAATATTGGAATAAAGATAAGAATCGTTATCCAAATCTAACTCAGTCACAAAATCTCCATTAAGTTGTATTTTTAGAAAAACCATCTTTTTTATGGAGGCTAATTTGAGACTTGGGTACGAACTTTAGAAGCAGTTTTCTCAGGTTCTATGCAACCAAACTGGCTGAAATTTTGAAATAGTGATAAGAATCGCTATCCAAATCGAATTCAGTCACAAAATCTCCATAAAGTTCTTTTTTTAGAAAAACCATCTTTTTTATGGAGCCTAATTCCAGCCTTGGGTTCCAACTTTGTAAGCAGTTTTCTCAGGTTGTATGGGACAAAATTGGCTGAAATTAAGGAAAGGTGATAAGAAGCATGGTACAAATCGAAATCAGTTACAAATCTCCATAAAGTTTTTTTTTAGAAAAATTATGATTTTTATGGACGCTAATTTCAGACTTGGGTTCGAACTTTAGAAGCAGTTTTCTCAGTTTCTATGGGACCAAACTGGCTGAAATATTGGAATAGTGATAAGAATCGATATCCAAATTGAACTCAGTCACAAAATCTCCATAAAGTTGTATTTTTAGAAAAATCATGATTTTTATGGACGCTAATTTCAGACTTGGGTTCGAACTTTAGAAACAGTTTTCTCAGGTTCTATGGGACCAAACTGGCTGAAATATACGAATAGTGATAAGAATCGTTATCCAAATCGAACTCTGTCACAAAATCTCCATAAAGTTGTATTTTTAGAAAAACCATCTTTTTTATGGAGGCTAATTTGAGACTTGGGTTCGAACTTTAGAAGCAGTTTTCTCAGGTTGTATGCGACCAAACTGGCTGAAATTTTGAAATAGTGATAAGAATCGCTATCCAAATCGAATTCAGTCACAAAATCTCCATAAAAGTGAATTTTTTAAAAAATTATGATTTATATGGGCGCTTATTTCAGACTTGGGTTCTCGAACTCTAAAAGCAGTTTTCTCAGGTTCTAAGGGACCAAATTGGCTGAAATTTAGGAAAAGTTATAAGAAGCATGGTACAAATCGAAATCAGTCATAAAATCTCCATAAAAAAGTATTTTTAGAAAAATTATGATTTTTAGTGACGCAAATTTCAGACTTGGGTTCGAACTTTGCAAGCAGTTTTCTCAGGTTTTAAGGGACCAAACGGGCTGAAATATTGGAATAGTGATAAGAATCGTTATCCAAATCGAACTCAGTCAAAAAATCTTCATAAAGTTGTCTTTTTAGAAAAACCATCTTTTTTATGGAGCCTTATTTCAGCCTTGGGTTCGAACTTTGTAAGCAGTTTTCTCAGGTTGTATGGGACTAAATTGGCTGAAATTAAGGAAAAGTGATAAGAAGCATGGTACAAATCGAAATCAGTTACAAATCTCCATAAAGTTGTATTTTTAGAAAAAATATGATTTTTACTGACGCTAATTTCAGACTTGGGTTCGAACTTTAGAAGCAGTTTTCCCAGGTTCTATGTGACCAAACTGGCTGAAATTTCGAAATAGTCATAAGAATCGCTAACCAAATTGAATTCAGTCACAAAATCTCCATAAAATTTTATTTTAAGAAAAATTATTATTTTGATGGACGCTAATTTCAGACTTGGGTTCGAACTTTTGAAGCAGTTTTCTCAGGTTCTATGGACCAAATTGGCTGAAATTTAGGAAAAGTGATAAGAAGCATGGTACAAATCGAAATCATTCACAAAATCTCCATAAAGTTGTATTTTTAGAAAAATTAGGATTTTTAGTGACGCAAATTTCAGACTTGGGTTCGAACTTTGCAAGCAGTTTTCTCAGGTTTTAAGGGACCAAACGGGCTGAAATATTGGAATAGTGATAAGAATCGTTATCCAAATCGAACTCAGTCACAAAATCTCCATTAAGTTGTATTTTTAGAAAAACCATCTTTTTTATTGAGCCTAATTTCAGCCTTGGGTTCGAACTTTGGAAGCAGTTTTTTCTGGTTTTAAGGAACCAAACGGGCTGAAATATTGGAATAGTGATAAGAATCGTTATCCAAATCGAACTCATTCAAAAAATCTTCATAAAGTTGTCTTTTTAGAAAAACCATCTTTTTATGGAGCCTTATTTCAGCCTTGGGTTCGAACTTTGTAAGCAGTTTCCTCAGGTTGTATGGGACTAAATTGGCTGAAATTAAGGAAAAGTGATAAGAAGCATGGTACAAATCGAAATCAGTTACAAATCTCCATTAAGTTGTATTTTTAGAAAAATTATGATTTTTACTGACGCTAATTTCAGACTTGGGTTCGAACTTTAGAAGCAGTTTTCTCAGGTTCTATGCGACCAAACTGGCTGAAATTTCGAAAAAGTCATAAGAATCGCTAACCAAATTGAATTCAGTCACAAAATCTCCATAAAGTTGTATTCTTAGAAAAATTTTAATTTTTTTGGACGCTAATTTCAGACTTGGGTTCGAACTTTGGAAGCAGTTTTCTCAGATTCTATGGGACGAAATTGGCTGAAATTTAGGAAAAGTGATAAGAAGGATGGTACAAATCGAAATCAGTCACAAAATCTCCATTAAATTGTATTTTTAGAAAAATCATGATTTTTACTGACGCTAATTTCAGACTTGGGTTCGAACTTTAGAAGCAGTTTTCTCAGGTTCTATGCGACCAAAATGGCTGAAATTTTTGAATAGTGATAAGAATCGATATCCAAATCGAACTCAGTTACAAAATCTCCATAAAGTTGTATTTTTCGAAAAATCATGATTTTTATGGACGCTAATTTCAGATTTGGGTTCGAACTTTAGAAGCAGTTTTCTCAGGTTCTATGGGACCAAACTGGCTGAAATATTGGAATAGTGATAAGAATCGCTATCCAAATCGAACTCAGTCATAAAATCTCCATAAAGTTGTATTTTTAGGAAAATCATGATTTTTATGGACGCTAATTTCAGATTTGGGTTCGAACTTTAGAAGCAGTTTTCTCAGGTTCTATGGGACCAAACTGGCTGAAATATTGGAATAGTGATAAGAATCGTTATCCTAATCGAACTCAGTCACAAAATCTCCATAAAGTTGTATTTTTAGAAAAACCATCTTTTTTATGGAGGCTAATTGGAGACTTGGGTTCGAACTTTAGAAGCAGTTTTCTCAGGTTCTATGCAACCAAACTGGCTGAAATTTTGTAATAGTGATAAGAATCGCTATCCAAATCGAACTCAGTCATAAAATCTCCATAAAGTTGTATTTTTAGGAAAATCATGATTTTTATGGACGCTAATTTCAGACATGGGTTCGAACTTTAGAAGCAGTTTTTTCAGGTTCTATGGGACCAAACTGGCTGAAATATTGGAATAAAGATAAGAATCGTTATCCAAATCTAACTCAGTCACAAAATCTCCATTAAGTTGTATTTTTAGAAAAACCATCTTTTTTATGGAGGCTAATTTGAGACTTGGGTACGAACTTTAGAAGCAGTTTTCTCAGGTTCTATGCAACCAAACTGGCTGAAATTTTGAAATAGTGATAAGAATCGCTATCCAAATCGAATTCAGTCACAAAATCTCCATAAAGTTCTTTTTTTAGAAAAACCATCTTTTTTATGGAGCCTAATTCCAGCCTTGGGTTCCAACTTTGTAAGCAGTTTTCTCAGGTTGTATGGGACTAAATTGGCTGAAATTAAGGAAAGGTGATAAGAAGCATGGTACAAATCGAAATCAGTTACAAATCTCCATAAAGTTGTATTTTAAGAAAAATTATGATTTTTATGGACGCTAATTTCAGACTTGGGTTCGAACTTTAGAAGCAGTTTTCTCAGTTTCTATGGGACCAAACTGGCTGAAATATTGGAATAGTGATAAGAATCGATATCCAAATTGAACTCAGTCACAAAATCTCCATAAAGTTGTATTTTTAGAAAAACCATCTTTTTTATGGAGGCTAATTGGAGACTTGGGTTCGAACTTTAGAAGCAGTTTTCTCAGGATCTATGCGACCAAAATGGCTGAAATTTTTGAATAGTGATAAGAATCGATATCCAAATCGAACTCAGTTACAAAATCTCCATAAAGTTGTATTTTTAGGAAAATCATGATTTTTATGGACGCTAATTTCAGACATGGGTTCGAACTTTAGAAGCAGTTTTTTCAGGTTCTATGGGACCAAACTGGCTGAAATATTGGAATAAAGATAAGAATCGTTATCCAAATCTAACTCAGTCACAAAATCTCCATTAAGTTGTATTTTTAGAAAAACCATCTTTTTTATGGAGGCTAATTTGAGACTTGGGTACGAACTTTAGAAGCAGTTTTCTCAGGTTCTATGCAACCAAACTGGCTGAAATTTTGAAATAGTGATAAGAATCGCTATCCAAATCGAATTCAGTCACAAAATCTCCATAAAGTTCTTTTTTTAGAAAAACCATCTTTTTTATGGAGCCTAATTCCAGCCTTGGGTTCCAACTTTGTAAGCAGTTTTCTCAGGTTGTATGGGACATAATTGGCTGAAATTAAGGAAAGGTGATAAGAAGCATGGTACAAATCGAAATCAGTTACAAATCTCCATAAAGTTGTATTTTTAGAATAATTATGATTTTTATGGACGCTAATTTCAGACTTGGGTTCGAACTTTAGAAGCAGTTTTCTCAGTTTCTATGGGACCAAACTGGCTGAAATATTGGAATAGTGATAAGAATCGATATCCAAATTGAACTCAGTCACAAAATCTCCATAAAGTTGTATTTTTAGAAAAATCATGATTTTTATGGACGCTAATTTCAGACTTGGGTTCGAACTTTAGAAACAGTTTTCTCAGGTTCTATGGGACCAAACTGGCTGAAATATACGAATAGTGATAAGAATCGTTATCCAAATCGAACTCTGTCACAAAATCTCCATAAAGTTGTATTTTTAGAAAAACCATCTTTTTTATGGAGGCTAATTTGAGACTTGGGTTCGAACTTTAGAAGCAGTTTTCTCAGGTTCTATGCGACCAAACTGGCTGAAATTTTGAAATAGTGATAAGAATCGCTATCCAAATCGAATTCAGTCACAAAATCTCCATAAAAGTGAATTTTTTAAAAAATTATGATTTATATGGGCGCTTATTTCAGACTTGGGTTCTCGAACTCTAAAAGCAGTTTTCTCAGGTTCTAAGGGACCAAATTGGCTGAAATTTAGGAAAAGTTATAAGAAGCATGGTACAAATCGAAATCAGTCATAAAATCTCCATAAAAAAGTATTTTTAGAAAAATTATGATTTTTAGTGACGCAAATTTCAGACTTGGGTTCGAACTTTGCAAGCAGTTTTCTCAGGTTTTAAGGGACCAAACGGGCTGAAATATTGGAATAGTGATAAGAATCGTTATCCAAATCGAACTCAGTCAAAAAATCTTCATAAAGTTGTCTTTTTAGAAAAACCATCTTTTTTATGGAGCCTTATTTCAGCCTTGGGTTCGAACTTTGTAAGCAGTTTTCTCAGGTTGTATGGGACTAAATTGGCTGAAATTAAGGAAAAGTGATAAGAAGCATGGTACAAATCGAAATCAGTTACAAATCTCCATAAAGTTGTATTTTTAGAAAAATTATGATTTTTACTGACGCTAATTTCAGACTTGGGTTCGAACTTTAGAAGCAGTTTTCCCAGGTTCTATGTGACCAAACTGGCTGAAATTTCGAAATAGTCATAAGAATCGCTAACCAAATTGAATTCAGTCACAAAATCTCCATAAAATTTTATTTTAAGAAAAATTATTATTTTGATGGACGCTAATTTCAGACTTGGGTTCGAACTTTTGAAGCAGTTTTCTCAGGTTCTATGGACCAAATTGGCTGAAATTTAGGAAAAGTGATAAGAAGCATGGTACAAATCGAAATCATTCACAAAATCTCCATAAAGTTGTATTTTTAGAAAAATTAGGATTTTTAGTGACGCAAATTTCAGACTTGGGTTCGAACTTTGCAAGCAGTTTTCTCAGGTTTTATGGGACCAAACGGGCTGAAATATTGGAATAGTGATAAGAATCGTTATCCAAATCGAACTCAGTCACAAAATCTCCATTAAGTTGTATTTTTAGAAAAACCATCTTTTTTATTGAGCCTAATTTCAGCCTTGGGTTCGAACTTTGGAAGCAGTTTTTTCTGGTTTTAAGGAACCAAACGGGCTGAAATATTGGAATAGTGATAAGAATCGTTATCCAAATCGAACTCATTCAAAAAATCTTCATAAAGTTGTCTTTTTAGAAAAACCATCTTTTTATGGAGCCTTATTTCAGCCTTGGGTTCGAACTTTGTAAGCAGTTTCCTCAGGTTGTATGGGACTAAATTGGCTGAAATTAAGGAAAAGTGATAAGAAGCATGGTACAAATCGAAATCAGTTACAAATCTCCATTAAGTTGTATTTTTAGAAAAATTATGATTTTTACTGACGCTAATTTCAGACTTGGGTTCGAACTTTAGAAGCAGTTTTCTCAGGTTCTATGCGACCAAACTGGCTGAAATTTCGAAAAAGTCATAAGAATCGCTAACCAAATTGAATTCAGTCACAAAATCTCCATAAAGTTGTATTCTTAGAAAAATTTTAATTTTTTTGGACGCTAATTTCAGACTTGGGTTCGAACTTTAGAAGCAGTTTTCTCAGGTTCTATGCGACCAAAATGGCTGAAATTTTTGAATAGTGATAAGAATCGATATCCAAATCGAACTCAGTTACAAAATCTCCATAAAGTTGTATTTTTCGAAAAATCATGATTTTTGTGGACGCTAATTTCAGATTTGGGTTCGAACTTTAGAAGCAGTTTTCTCAGGTTCTATGGGACCAAACTGGCTGAAATATTGGAATAGTGATAAGAATCGTTATCCTAATCGAACTCAGTCACAAAATCTCCATAAAGTTATATTTTTAGAAAAACCATCTTTTTTATGGAGGCTAATTGGAGACTTGGGTTCGAACTTTAGAAGCAGTTTTCTCAGGTTCTATGCAACCAAACTGGCTGAAATTTTAAAATAGTGATAAGAATCGCTATCCAAATCGAATTCAGTCACAAAATCTCCATAAAGTTGTCTTTTTAGAAAAATTATTATTCTTATGGACGCTTATTTCAGACTTGGGTTCGAAATTTGGAAGCAGTTTTCTCAGGTTCTATGGGACCAAACTGGCTGAAATTTTGTAATAGTGATAAGAATCGCTATCCAAATCGAACTCAGTCACAAAATCTCCATAAAGTTGTAGAAAAATTATGATTTTTATGGACGCAAATTTCAGACTTGGGTTCAAACTTTAGAAGCCATTTTCTCAGGTTCTATGGAACCAAACGGGCTGAAATATTGGAATAGTGATAAGAATCTTTATCCAAATCGAACTCAGTCACAAAATCTTCATAAAGTTGTCTTTTTAGAAAAACCATCTTTTTTATGGAGCCTAATTTCAGCCTTGGGTTCGCATTTTGTAAGCAGTTTTCTCAGGTTGTATGGGACTAAATTAGCTGAAATTTGGGAAAAGTGATTAGAAGCATGGTACAAATCAAAATCAGTCATAAAGTTGTATTTTAAGAAAAATCATGATTTTTACTGACGCTAATTTCAGACTTGGGTTCGAACTTAAGAAGCAGTTTTCTCAGGTTCTATGCGACCAAACTGGCTGAAATTTCGAAATAGTCATAAGAATCGCTAACCAAATTGAATTCAGTCACAAAATCTCCATAAAATTGTATTTTTAGAAAAATTATTATTTTTATGGACGCTAATTTCAGACTTGGGTTCGAACTTTTGAAGCAGTTTTCTCAGGTTCTATGGACCAAATTGGCTGAAATTTAGGAAAAGTGATAAGAAGCATGGTACAAATCGAAATCATTCACAAAATCTCCATAAAGTTGTATTTTTAGAAAAATTATTATGTTTAGTGACGCAAATTTCAGACTTGGGTTCGAACTTTGCAAGCAGTTTTCTCAGGTTTTATGGGACCAAACGGGCTGAAATATTGGAATAGTGATAAGAATCGTTATCCAAATCGAACTCAGTCACAAAATCTCCATTAAGTTGTATTTTAAAAAAACCATCTTTTTTATTGAGCCTAATTTCAGCCTTGGGTTCGAACTTTGGAAGCAGTTTTTTCAGGTTTTAAGGGACCAAACGGGCTGAAATATTGGAATAGTGATAAGAATCGTTATCTAAATCGAACTCAGTCTAAAAATCTTCATAAAGTTGTATTTTAAGAAAAACCATCTTTTTTATGGAGCCTAATTTCAGCCTTGGGTTCGAACTTGGGAAGCAGTTTTCTCAGGTTCTATGGGACCAAACTGGCTGAAATTTTCTAATATTGATAAGAATCGCTAACCAAATTGAATTCAGTCACAAAATCTCCATAAAAAGGTATTTTTAGAAAATTTTTAATTTTTTTGGACGCTAATTTCAGACTTGGGTTCGAACTTTGGAAGCAGTTTTCTCAGGTTCTATGGGACCAAATTGGCTGAAATTTAGGAAAAGTGATAAGAAGCATGGTACAAATCGAAATCAGTCATAAAGTTGTATTTTTAGAAAAATCATGATTTTTACTGACGCTAATTTCAGACTTGGGTTCGAACTTTAGAAGCAGTTTTTTCAGGTTCTATGCGACCAAACTGGCTGAAATTTTGAAATAGTGATAAGAATCGCTATCCAAATCAAATTCAGTCACAAAATCTCCATAATGTTGTATTTTTTAAATAAATTATGATTTTTATGGACGCTAATTTCAGACTTGGGTTCTCGAACTTTGGAAGCAGTTTTCTCAGGTTCTATGGGACCAAATTGGCTGAAATTTAGGAAAAGTGATTAGAAGCATGGTACAAATCGAAATCTCCATAAAGTTGTATTTTTAGAAAAATCATGATTTTTATGGACGATAATTTCAGACCTGGGTTCGAACTTAAGAAGCAGTTTTCTCAGGTTCTATGGGACCAAACTGGCTGAAATATTGGAGTAGTGATAAGAATCGTTATCCAAATCGAACTCAGTAACAAAATCTCCATTAAGTTGTATTTTAAGAAAAACCATCTTTTTTATTGAGCCTAATTTCAGCCTTGGGTTCGAACTTTGGAAGCAGTTTTTTCAGGTTTTAAGGGACCAAACGGGCTGAAATATTGGAATAGTGATAAGAATCGTTATCCAAATCGAACTCAGTCACAAAATCTCCATTAAGTTGTATTTTAAAAAAACCATCTTTTTTATTGAGCCTAATTTCAGCCTTGGGTTCGAACTTTGGAAGCAGTTTTTTCAGGTTTTAAGGGACCAAACGGGCTGAAATATTGGAATAGTGATAAGAATCGTTATCTAAATCGAACTCAGTCTAAAAATCTTCATAAAGTTGTATTTTAAGAAAAACCATCTTTTTTATGGAGCCTAATTTCAGCCTTGGGTTCGAACTTGGGAAGCAGTTTTCTCAGGTTCTATGGGACCAAACTGGCTGAAATTTTCTAATATTGATAAAAATCGCTAACCAAATTGAATTCAGTCACAAAATCTCCATAAAAAGGTATTTTTAGAAAATTTTTAATTTTTTTGGACGCTAATTTCAGACTTGGGTTCGAACTTTGGAAGCAGTTTTCTCAGGTTCTATGGGACCAAATTGGCTGAAATTTAGGAAAAGTGATAAGAAGCATGGTACAAATCGAAATCAGTCATAAAGTTGTATTTTTAGAAAAATCATGATTTTTACTGACGCTAATTTCAGACTTGGGTTCGAACTTTAGAAGCAGTTTTTTCAGGTTCTATGCGACCAAACTGGCTGAAATTTTGAAATAGTGATAAGAATCGCTATCCAAATCAAATTCAGTCACAAAATCTCCATAATGTTGTATTTTTAAATAAATTATGATTTTTATGGACGCTAATTTCAGACTTGGGTTCTCGAACTTTGGAAGCAGTTTTCTCAGGTTCTATGGGACCAAGTTGGCTGAAATTTAGGAAAAGTGATTAGAAGCATGGTACAAATCGAAATCAGTCATAAAGTTGTATTTTTAGAAAAATCATGATTTTTACTGACGCTAATTTCAGACTTGGGTTCGAACTTTAGAAGCAGTTTTCTCTGGTTCTATGCGACCAAAATGGCTGAAATTTTTGAATAGTGATAAGAATCGATATCCAAATCGAACTCAGTTACAAAATCTCCATAAAGTTGTATTTTTAGAAAAATCATGATTTTTATGGACGCTAATTTCAGACTTGGGTTCGATCTTTAGAAGCAGTTTTCTCAGGTTCTATGGGACCAAACTGGCTGAAATATTGGAATAGTGATAAGAATCGTTATCCAAATCGAACTCAGTCACAAAATCTCCATAAAGTTGTATTTTTAGAAAAACCATCTTTTTTATGGAGGCTAATTTGAGACTTGGGTTCGAACTTTAGAAGCAGTTTTCTCAGGTTCAATGCAACCAAACTGGCTGAAATTTTGAAATAGTGATAAGAATCGCTATCCAAATCGAATTCAGTCACAAAATCTCCATAAACTTGTCTTTTTAGAAAAACCATATTTTTTATGGAGCCTAATTCCAGCCTTGGGTTCGAACTTTGGAAGCAGTTTTATCAGGTTTTAAGGGACCAAACGGGCTGAAATATTGGAATAGTGATAAGAATCGTTATCCAAATCGAACTCAGTCAAAAAATCTTCATAAAAATGTCTTTTTAGAATAACCATCTTTTTTATGGAGCCTTATTTCAGCCTTGGGTTCGAACTTTGTAAGCAGTTTTCTCAGGTTGTATGGGACTAAATTGGCTGAAATTAAGGAAAAGTGATAAGAAGCATGGGACAAATCGAAATCAGTTACAAATCTCCATAAAGTTGTATTTTTAGAAAAATTATGATTTTTATGGACGCAAATTTCAGACTTGGGTTCGAACTTTGAAAGCAGTTTTCTCAGGTTTTATAGGACCAAACGGGCTGAAATATTGGAATAGTGATAAGAATCGTTAACCAAATCGAACTCAGTCACAAAATCTTCATAAAGTTTTATTTTAAGAAAAACCATCTTTTTTATGGAGCCTAATTTCAGCCTTGGGTTCAAATTTGGGAAGCAGTTTTCTCAGGTTCTATGGGACCAAACTGGCTGAAATTTTCTAATATTGATAAGAATCGCTAACCAAATTGAATTCAGTCACAAAATCTCCATAAATATGTATTTTTAGAAAATTTTTAATTTTTTTGGACGCTAATTTCAGACTTGGGTTCGAACTTTGGAAGCAGTTTTCTCAGGTTCTATGGGACCAAATTGGCTGAAATTTAGGAAAAGTGATAAGAAGCATGGTACAAATCGAAATCAGTCACAAAATCTCCATAAAATTGTATTTTTAGAAAAATTATTATTTTTATGGACGCTTATATCAGACTTGGGTTCGAAATTTGGAAGCAGTTTTCTCAGGTTCTATGGGACCAAACTGGCTGAAATTTTGTAATAGTGATAAGAATCGCAATCAAAATCGAACTCAGTCACAAAATCTCCATAAAGTCGTATTTTTAGAAAAATTATGATTTTTATGGACGCTAATTTCAGACTTGGGTTCGAACTTTAAAAGCAGTTTTCTCAGGTTCTATGCGACCAAACTGGCTGAAATTTCGAAATAGTCATAAGAATCGCTAACCAAATTGAATTCAGTCACAAAATCTCCATAAAATTTTATTTTAAGAAAAATTATTATTTTGATGGACGCTAATTTCAGACTTGGGTTCGAACTTTTGAAGCAGTTTTGTCAGGTTCTATGGACCAAATTGGCTGAAATTTAGGAAAAGTTATTAGAAGCATGGTTTAAATTGAAATCAGTCATAAAATCTCCATAAAAATGTATTTTTAGAAAAATTATGATTTTTAGTGACGCAAATTTCAGACTTGGGTTCGAACTTTGCAAGCAGTTTTCTCAGGTTTTAAGGGACCAAACGGGCTGAAATATTGGAATAGTGATAAGAATCGTTATCCAAATCGAACTCAGTCAAAAATTCTCATAAAGTTGTCTTTTTAGAAAAACCATCTTTTTTATGGAGCCTTATTTCAGCCTTGGGTTCGAACTTTGTAAGCAGTTTTCTCAGGTTGTATGGGACTAAATTGGCAGAAATTAAGGAAAAGTGATAAGAAGCATGGTACAAATCGAAATCAGTTACAAATCTCCATAAAGTTGTATTTTTAGAAAAATTATGATTTTTATGGACGCTAATTTCAGACTTGGGTTCGAAATTTAGAAGCAGTTTTCTCAGGTTCTTTGCGACCAAACTGGCTGAAATTTCGAAATAGTCATAAGAATCGCTAACCAAATTGAATTCAGTCACAAAATCTCCATAAAATTTTATTTTAAGAAAAATTATTATTTTGATGGACGCTAATTTCAAACTTGGGTTCGAACTTTTGAAGCAGTTTTGTCAGGTTCTATGGACCAAATAGGCTGAAATTTAGGAAAAAGGATAAGAAGCATGGTACAAATCGAAATCATTCACAAAATCTCCATAAAGTTGTATTTTTAGAAAAATTATGATTTTTAGTGACCCAAATTTCAGACTTGGGTTCGAACTTTGCAAGCAGTTTTCTCAGGTTTTAAGGGACCAAACGGGCTGAAATATTGGAATAGTGATAAGAATCGTTATCCAAATCGAACTCAGTCACAAAATCTTCATAAAGTTGTCTTTTTAGAAAAACCATCTTTTTTATGGAGCCTAATTCCAGCCTTGGGTTCCAACTTTGTAAGCAGTTTTCTCAGGTTGTATGGGACTAAATTGGCTGAAATTAAGGAAAAGTGATAAGAAGCATGGTACAAATCGAAATCAGTTACAAATCTCCATAAAGTTGTATTTTTAGAAAAATTATGATTTTTATGGACGCTAATTTCAGACTTGGGTTCGAACTTTAGAAGCAGTTTTCTTAGGTTCTATGGGACCAAACTGGCTGAAATATTGGAATAGTGATAAGAATCGATATCCAAATTGAACTCAGTCACAAAATCTCCATAAAGTTGTATTTTTAGAAAAATCATGATTTTTATGGACGCTAATTTCAGACTTGGGTTCGAACTTTAGAAGCAGTTTTTTCAGGTTCTATGGGACCAAACTGGCTGAAATATTGCAATAAAGATAAGAATCGTTATCCAAATCGAACTCAGTCACAAAATCTCCATAAAGTTGTATTTTTAGAAAAAACATCTTTTTTATGGAGGCTAATTTGAGACTTGGGTACGAACTTTAGAAGCAGTTTTCTCAGGTTCTATGCAACCAAACTGGCTGAAATTTTGAAATAGTGATAAGAATCGCTATCCAAATCGAATTCAGTCACAAAATCTCCATAAAAAGGTATTTTTAGAAAATTTTTAATTGTTTTGGACGCTAATTTCAGACTTGGGTTCGAACTTTGGAAGCAGTTTTCTCAGGTTCTATGGGACCAAATTGGCTGAAATTTAGGAAAAGTGATAAGAAGCATGGTACAAATCGAAATCAGTCATAAAGTTGTATTTTTAGAAAAATCATGATTTTTACTGACGCTAATTTCAGACTTGGGTTCGAACTTTAGAAGCAGTTTTTTCAGGTTCTATGCTACCAAACTGGCTGAAATTTGAAAAATAGTGATAAGAATCGCTATCCAAATCAAATTCAGTCACAAAATCTCCATAATGTTGTATTTTTAAATAAATTATGATTTTTATGGACGCTTATTTCAGACTTGGGTTCTCGAACTTTGGAAGCAGTTTTCTCAGGTTCTATGGGACCAAATTGGCTGAAATTTAGGAAAAGTGATTAGAAGCATGGTACAAATCGAAATCAGTCATAAAGTTGTATTTTTAGAAAAATCATGATTTTTACTGACGCTAATTTCAGACTTGGGTTCGAACTTTAGAAGCAGTTTTCTCTGGTTCTATGCGACCAAAATGGCTGAAATTTTTGAATAGTAATAAGAATCGATATCCAAATCGAACTCAGTTACAAAATCTCCATAAAGTTGTATTTTTAGAAAAATCATGATTTTTATGGACGCTAATTTCATACTTGGGTTCGAACTTTAGAAGCAGTTTTCTCAGGTTCTATGGGACCAAACTGGCTGAAATATTGGAATAGTGATAAGAATCGTTATCCAAATCGAACTCAGTCACAAAATCTCCATAAAGTTGTATTTTTAGAAAAACCTTCTTTTTATGGAGGCTAATTTGAGACTTGGGTTCGAACTTTAGAAGCAGTTTTCTCAGGTTCAATGCAACCAAACTGGCTGAAATTTTGAAATAGTGATAAGAATCGCTATCCAAATCGAATTCAGTCACAAAATCTCCATAAACTTGTCTTTTTAGAAAAACCATCTTTTTTATGGAGCCTAATTCCAGCCTTGGGTTCGAACTTTGGAAGCAGTTTTATCAGGTTTTAAGGGACCAAACGGGCTGAAATATTGGAATAGTGATAAGAATCGTTATCCAAATCGAACTCAGTCAAAAAATCTCCATAAAGTTGTATTTTTAGAAAAACCTTCTTTTTTATGGACGCTAATTTCAGACTTGGGTTCTCGAACTTTGGAAGCAGTTTTCTCAAGTTCTATGGGACCAAATTGGCTGAAATTTAGGAAAAGTGATTTAGAAGCATGGTACAAATCGAAATGAGTCATAAAGTTAAATCGAACTCAGTTACAAAATCTCCATAAAGTTGTATTTTTAGAAAAATCATGATTTTTATGGACGCTAATTTCAGACTTGGGTTCGAACTTTAGAAGCAGTTTTTTCAGGTTCTATGGGACCAAACTGGCTGAAATATTGGAATAGTGATAAGAATCGTTATCCAAATCGAACTCAGTCACAAAATCTCCATAAAGTTGTATTTTTAGAAAAACCATCTTTTTTATGGAGGCTAATTGGAGACTTGGGTTCGAACTTTAGAAGCAGTTTTCTCAGGTTCTATGCGACCAAAATGGCTGAAATTTTTGAATAGTGATAAGAATCGATATCCAAATCGAACTCAGTTACAAAATCTCCATAAAGTTGTATTTTTAGGAAAATCATGATTTTTATGGACGCTAATTTCAGACATGGGTTCGAACTTTAGAAGCAGTTTTTTCAGGTTCTATGGGACCAAACTGGCTGAAATATTGGAATAAAGATAAGAATCGTTATCCTAATCGAACTCAGTCACAAAATCTCCATAAAGTTGTATTTTTAGAAAAACCATCTTTTTTATGGAGGCTAATTGGAGACTTGGGTTCGAACTTTAGAAGCAGTTTTCTCAGGTTCTATGCAACCAAACTGGCTGAAATTTTGTAATAGTGATAAGAATCGCTATCCAAATCGAACTCAGTCATAAAATCTCCATAAAGTTGTAGAAAAATTATGATTTTTATGGACGCAAATTTCAGACTTGGGTTCAAACTTTAGAAGCCATTTTCTCAGGTTCTATGGAACCAAACGGGCTGAAATATTGGAAAAGTTATAAGAAGCATGGTACAAATCGAAATCAGTCATAAAATCTCCATAAAAAAGTATTTTTAGAAAAATTATGATTTTTAGTGACGCAAATTTCAGACTTGGGTTCGAACTTTTGAAGCAGTTTTCTCAGGTTCTATGGACCAAATTGGCTGAAATTTAGGAAAAGTGATAAGAAGCATGGTACAAATCGAAATCATTCACAAAATCTCCATAAAGTTGTATTTTTAGAAAAATTATGATTTTTATGGACGCTAATTTCAGACTTGGGTTCGAACTTTAGAAGCAGTTTTCTCAGTTTCTATGGGACCAAACTGGCTGAAATATTGGAATAGTGATAAGAATCGATATCCAAATTGAACTCAGTCACAAAATCTCCATAAAGTTGTATTTTTAGAAAAATCATGATTTTTATGGACGCTAATTTCAGACTTGGGTTCGAACTTTAGAAACAGTTTTCTCAGGTTCTATGGGACCAAACTGGCTGAAATATACGAATAGTGATAAGAATCGTTATCCAAATCGAACTCTGTCACAAAATCTCCATAAAGTTGTATTTTTAGAAAAACCATCTTTTTTATGGAGGCTAATTTGAGACTTGGGTTCGAACTTTAGAAGCAGTTTTCTCAGGTTCTATGCGACCAAACTGGCTGAAATTTTGAAATAGTGATAAGAATCGCTATCCAAATCGAATTCAGTCACAAAATCTCCATAAAAGTGAATTTTTTAAAAAATTATGATTTATATGGGCGCTTATTTCAGACTTGGGTTCTCGAACTCTAAAAGCAGTTTTCTCAGGTTCTAAGGGACCAAATTGGCTGAAATTTAGGAAAAGTTATAAGAAGCATGGTACAAATCGAAATCAGTCATAAAATCTCCATAAAAAAGTATTTTTAGAAAAATTATGATTTTTAGTGACGCAAATTTCAGACTTGGGTTCGAACTTTGCAAGCAGTTTTCTCAGGTTTTAAGGGACCAAACGGGCTGAAATATTGGAATAGTGATAAGAATCGTTATCCAAATCGAACTCAGTCAAAAAATCTTCATAAAGTTGTCTTTTTAGAAAAACCATCTTTTTTATGGAGCCTTATTTCAGCCTTGGGTTCGAACTTTGTAAGCAGTTTTCTCAGGTTGTATGGGACTAAATTGGCTGAAATTAAGGAAAAGTGATAAGAAGCATGGTACAAATCGAAATCAGTTACAAATCTCCATAAAGTTGTATTTTTAGAAAAATTATGATTTTTACTGACGCTAATTTCAGACTTGGGTTCGAACTTTAGAAGCAGTTTTCCCAGGTTCTATGTGACCAAACTGGCTGAAATTTCGAAATAGTCATAAGAATCGCTAACCAAATTGAATTCAGTCACAAAATCTCCATAAAATTTTATTTTAAGAAAAATTATTATTTTGATGGACGCTAATTTCAGACTTGGGTTCGAACTTTTGAAGCAGTTTTCTCAGGTTCTATGGACCAAATTGGCTGAAATTTAGGAAAAGTGATAAGAAGCATGGTACAAATCGAAATCATTCACAAAATCTCCATAAAGTTGTATTTTTAGAAAAATTAGGATTTTTAGTGACGCAAATTTCAGACTTGGGTTCGAACTTTGCAAGCAGTTTTCTCAGGTTTTATGGGACCAAACGGGCTGAAATATTGGAATAGTGATAAGAATCGTTATCCAAATCGAACTCAGTCACAAAATCTCCATTAAGTTGTATTTTTAGAAAAACCATCTTTTTTATTGAGCCTAATTTCAGCCTTGGGTTCGAACTTTGGAAGCAGTTTTTTCAGGTTTTAAGGAACCAAACGGGCTGAAATATTGGAATAGTGATAAGAATCGTTATCCAAATCGAACTCAGTCAAAAAATCTTCATAAAGTTGTCTTTTTAGAAAAACCATCTTTTTATGGAGCCTTATTTCAGCCTTGGGTTCGAACTTTGTAAGCAGTTTCCTGAGGTTGTATGGGACTAAATTGGCTGAAATTAAGGAAAAGTGATAAGAAGCATGGTACAAATCGAAATCAGTTACAAATCTCCATTAAGTTGTATTTTTAGAAAAATTATGATTTTTACTGACGCTAATTTCAGACTTGGGTTCGAACTTTAGAAGCAGTTTTCTCAGGTTCTATGCGACCAAACTGGCTGAAATTTCGAAAAAGTCATAAGAATCGCTAACCAAATTGAATTCAGTCACAAAATCTCCATAAAGTTGTATTCTTAGAAAAATTTTAATTTTTTTGGACGCTAATTTCAGACTTGGGTTCGAACTTTGGAAGCAGTTTTTTCAGATTCTATGGGACGAAATTGGCTGAAATTTAGGAAAAGTGATAAGAAGCATGGTACAAATCGAAATCAGTCACAAAATCTCCATAAAATTGTATTTTTAGAAAAATCATGATTTTTACTGACGCTAATTTCAGACTTGGGTTCGAACTTTAGAAGCAGTTTTCTCAGGTTCTATGCGACCAAAATGGCTGAAATTTTTGAATAGTGATAAGAATCGATATCCAAATCGAACTCAGTTACAAAATCTCCATAAAGTTGTATTTTTCGAAAAATCATGATTTTTGTGGACGCTAATTTCAGATTTGGGTTCGAACTTTAGAAGCAGTTTTCTCAGGTTCTATGGGACCAAACTGGCTGAAATATTGGAATAGTGATAAGAATCGTTATCCTAATCGAACTCAGTCACAAAATCTCCATAAAGTTATATTTTTAGAAAAACCATCTTTTTTATGGAGGCTAATTGGAGACTTGGGTTCGAACTTTAGAAGCAGTTTTCTCAGGTTCTATGCAACCAAACTGGCTGAAATTTTAAAATAGTGATAAGAATCGCTATCCAAATCGAATTCAGTCACAAAATCTCCATAAAGTTGTCTTTTTAGAAAAATTATTATTCTTATGGACGCTTATTTCAGACTTGGGTTCGAAATTTGGAAGCAGTTTTCTCAGGTTCTATGGGACCAAACTGGCTGAAATTTTGTAATAGTGATAAGAATCGCTATCCAAATCGAACTCAGTCACAAAATCTCCATAAAGTTGTAGAAAAATTATGATTTTTATGGACGCAAATTTCAGACTTGGGTTCAAACTTTAGAAGCCATTTTCTCAGGTTCTATGGAACCAAACGGGCTGAAATATTGGAATAGTGATAAGAATCTTTATCCAAATCGAACTCAGTCACAAAATCTTCATAAAGTTGTCTTTTTAGAAAAACCATCTTTTTTATGGAGCCTAATTTCAGCCTTGGGTTCGCATTTTGTAAGCAGTTTTCTCAGGTTGTATGGGACTAAATTAGCTGAAATTTGGGAAAAGTGATTAGAAGCATGGTACAAATCAAAATCAGTCATAAAGTTGTATTTTAAGAAAAATCATGATTTTTACTGACGCTAATTTCAGACTTGGGTTCGAACTTAAGAAGCAGTTTTCTCAGGTTCTATGCGACCAAACTGGCTGAAATTTCGAAATAGTCATAAGAATCGCTAACCAAATTGAATTCAGTCACAAAATCTCCATAAAATTGTATTTTTAGAAAAAATATTATTTTTATGGACGCTAATTTCAGACTTGGGTTCGAACTTTTGAAGCAGTTTTCTCAGGTTCTATGGACCAAATTGGCTGAAATTTAGGAAAAGTGATAAGAAGCATGGTACAAATCGAAATCATTCACAAAATCTCCATAAAGTTGTATTTTTAGAAAAATTATTATGTTTAGTGACGCAAATTTCAGACTTGGGTTCGAACTTTAGAAGCAGTTTTTTCAGGTTCTATGCGACCAAACTGGCTGAAATTTTGAAATAGTGATAAGAATCGCTATCCAAATCAAATTCAGTCACAAAATCTCCATAATGTTGTATTTTTTAAATAAATTATGATTTTTATGGACGCTAATTTCAGACTTGGGTTCTCGAACTTTGGAAGCAGTTTTCTCAGGTTCTATGGGACCAAATTGGCTGAAATTTAGGAAAAGTGATTAGAAGCATGGTACAAATCGAAATCTCCATAAAGTTGTATTTTTAGAAAAATCATGATTTTTATGGACGATAATTTCAGACCTGGGTTCGAACTTAAGAAGCAGTTTTCTCAGGTTCTATGGGACCAAACTGGCTGAAATATTGGAGTAGTGATAAGAATCGTTATCCAAATCGAACTCAGTAACAAAATCTCCATTAAGTTGTATTTTAAGAAAAACCATCTTTTTTATTGAGCCTAATTTCAGCCTTGGGTTCGAACTTTGGAAGCAGTTTTTTCAGGTTTTAAGGGACCAAACGGGCTGAAATATTGGAATAGTGATAAGAATCGTTATCCAAATCGAACTCAGTCAAAAAATCTTCATAAAGTTGTATTTTAAGAAAAACCATCTTTTTTATGGAGCCTAATTTCAGCCTTGGGTTCGAACTTGGGAAGCAGTTTTCTCAGGTTCTATGGGACCAAACTGGCTGAAATATTGGAATAGTGATAAGAATCGTTATCCTAATCGAACTCAGTCACAAAATCTCCATAAAGTTGTATTTTTAGAAAAACCATCTTTTTTATGGAGGCTAATTGGAGACTTGGGTTCGAACTTTAGAAGCAGTTTTCTCAGGTTCTATGCAACCAAACTGGCTGAAATTTTAAAATAGTGATAAGAATCGCTATCCAAATCGAATTCAGTCACAAAATCTCCATAAAGTTGTCTTTTTAGAAAAATTATTATTCTTATGGACGCTTATTTCAGACTTGGGTTCGAAATTTGGAAGCAGTTTTCTCAGGTTCTATGGGACCAAACTGGCTGAAATTTTGTAATAGTGATAAGAATCGCTATCCAAATCGAACTCAGTCACAAAATCTCCATAAAGTTGTAGAAAAATTATGATTTTTATGGACGCAAATTTCAGACTTGGGTTCAAACTTTAGAAGCCATTTTCTCAGGTTCTATGGAACCAAACGGGCTGAAATATTGGAATAGTGATAAGAATCTTTATCCAAATCGAACTCAGTCACAAAATCTTCATAAAGTTGTCTTTTTAGAAAAACCATCTTTTTTATGGAGCCTAATTTCAGCCTTGGGTTCGCATTTTGTAAGCAATTTTCTCAGGTTGTATGGGACTAAATTGGCTGAAATTTGGGAAAAGTGATTAGAAGCATGGTACAAATCAAAATCAGTCATAAAGTTGTATTTTAAGAAAAATCATGATTTTTACTGACGCTAATTTCAGACTTGGGTTCGAACTTAAGAAGCAGTTTTCTCAGGTTCTATGCGACCAAACTGGCTGAAATTTCGAAATAGTCATAAGAATCGCTAACCAAATTGAATTCAGTCACAAAATCTCCATAAAATTGTATTTTTAGAAAAATTATTATTTTTATGGACGCTAATTTCAGACTTGGGTTCGAACTTTTGAAGCAGTTTTCTCAGGTTCTATGTACCAAATTGGCTGAAATTTAGGAAAAGTGATAAGAAGCATGGTACAAATCGAAATCATTCACGAAATCTCCATAAAGTTGTATTTTTAGAAAAATTATGATGTTTAGTAACGCAAATTTCAGACTTGGGTTCGAACTTTGCAAGCAGTTTTCTCAGGTTTTATGGGACCAAACGGGCTGAAATATTGGAATAGTGATAAGAATCGTTATCCAAATCGAACTCAGTCACAAAATCTCCATTAAGTTGTATTTTAAAAAAACCATCTTTTTTATTGAGCCTAATTTCAGCCTTGGGTTCGAACTTTGGAAGCAGTTTTTTCAGGTTTTAAGGGACCAAACGGGCTGAAATATTGGAATAGTGATAAGAATCGTAATCTAAATCGAACTCAGTCTAAAAATCTTCATAAAGTTGTATTTTAAGAAAAACCATCTTTTTTATGGAGCCTAATTTCAGCCTTGGGTTCGAACTTGGGAAGCAGTTTTCTCAGGTTCTATGGGACCAAACTGGCTGAAATTTTCTAATATTGATAAGAATCGCTAACCAAATTGAATTCAGTCACAAAATCTCCATAAAAAGGTATTTTTAGAAAATTTTTAATTTTTTTGGACGCTAATTTCAGACTTGGGTTCGAACTTTGGAAGCAGTTTTCTCAGGTTCTATGGGACCAAATTGGCTGAAATTTAGGAAAAGTGATAAGAAGCATGGTACAAATCGAAATCAGTCATAAAGTTGTATTTTTAGAAAAATCATGATTTTTACTGACGCTAATTTCAGACTTGGGTTCGAACTTTAGAAGCAGTTTTTTCAGGTTCTATGCGACCAAACTGGCTGAAATTTTGAAATAGTGATAAGAATCGCTATCCAAATCAAATTCAGTCACAAAATCTCCATAATGTTGTATTTTTAAATAAATTATGATTTTTATGGACGCTAATTTCAGACTTGGGTTCTCGAACTTTGGAAGCAGTTTTCTCAGGTTCTATGGGACCAAGTTGGCTGAAATTTAGGAAAAGTGATTAGAAGCATGGTACAAATCGAAATCAGTCATAAAGTTGTATTTTTAGAAAAATCATGATTTTTACTGACGCTAATTTCAGACTTGGGTTCGAACTTTAGAAGCAGTTTTCTCTGGTTCTATGCGACCAAAATGGCTGAAATTTTTGAATAGTGATAAGAATCGATATCCAAATCGAACTCAGTTACAAAATCTCCATAAAGTTGTATTTTTAGAAAAATCATGATTTTTATGGACGCTAATTTCAGACTTGGGTTCGAACTTTAGAAGCAGTTTTCTCAGGTTCTATGGGACCAAACTGGCTGAAATATTGGAATAGTGATAAGAATCGTTATCCAAATCGAACTCAGTCACAAAATCTCCATAAAGTTGTATTTTTAGAAAAACCATCTTTTTTATGGAGGCTAATTTGAGACTTGGGTTCGAACTTTAGAAGCAGTTTTCTCAGGTTCAATGCAACCAAACTGGCTGAAATTTTGAAATAGTGATAAGAATCGCTATCCAAATCGAATTCAGTCACAAAATCTCCATAAACTTGTCTTTTTAGAAAAACCATATTTTTTATGGAGCCTAATTCCAGCCTTGGGTTCGAACTTTGGAAGCAGTTTTATCAGGTTTTAAGGGACCAAACGGGCTGAAATATTGGAATAGTGATAAGAATCGTTATCCAAATCGAACTCAGTCAAAAAATCTTCATAAAAATGTCTTTTTAGAATAACCATCTTTTTTATGGAGCCTTATTTCAGCCTTGGGTTCGAACTTTGTAAGCAGTTTTCTCAGGTTGTATGGGACTAAATTGGCTGAAATTAAGGAAAAGTGATAAGAAGCATGGGACAAATCGAAATCAGTTACAAATCTCCATAAAGTTGTATTTTTAGAAAAATTATGATTTTTATGGACGCAAATTTCAGACTTGGGTTCGAACTTTGAAAGCAGTTTTCTCAGGTTTTATGGGACCAAACGGGCTGAAATATTGGAATAGTGATAAGAATCGTTAACCAAATCGAACTCAGTCACAAAATCTTCATAAAGTTTTATTTTAAGAAAAACCATCTTTTTTATGGAGCCTAATTTCAGCCTTGGGTTCAAATTTGGGAAGCAGTTTTCTCAGGTTCTATGGGACCAAACTGGCTGAAATTTTCTAATATTGATAAGAATCGCTAACCAAATTGAATTCAGTCACAAAATCTCCATAAATATGTATTTTTAGAAAATTTTTAATTTTTTTGGACGCTAATTTCAGACTTGGGTTCGAACTTTGGAAGCAGTTTTCTCAGGTTCTATGGGACCAAATTGGCTGAAATTTAGGAAAAGTGATAAGAAGCATGGTACAAATCGAAATCAGTCACAAAATCTCCATAAAATTGTATTTTTAGAAAAATTATTATTTTTATGGACGCTTATATCAGACTTGGGTTCGAAATTTGGAAGCAGTTTTCTCAGGTTCTATGGGACCAAACTGGCTGAAATTTTGTAATAGTGATAAGAATCGCAATCAAAATCGAACTCAGTCACAAAATCTCCATAAAGTCGTATTTTTAGAAAAATTATGATTTTTATGGACGCTAATTTCAGACTTGGGTTCGAACTTTAAAAGCAGTTTTCTCAGGTTCTATGCGACCAAACTGGCTGAAATTTCGAAATAGTCATAAGAATCGCTAACCAAATTGAATTCAGTCACAAAATCTCCATAAAATTTTATTTTAAGAAAAATTATTATTTTGATGGACGCTAATTTCAGACTTGGGTTCGAACTTTTGAAGCAGTTTTGTCAGGTTCTATGGACCAAATTGGCTGAAATTTAGGAAAAGTTATTAGAAGCATGGTACAAATTGAAATCAGTCATAAAATCTCCATAAAAATGTATTTTTAGAAAAATTATGATTTTTAGTGACGCAAATTTCAGACTTGGGTTCGAACTTTGCAAGCAGTTTTCTCAGGTTTTAAAGGACCAAACGGGCTGAAATATTGGAATAGTGATAAGAATCGTTATCCAAATCGAACTCAGTCAAAAATTCTCATAAAGTTGTCTTTTTAGAAAAACCATCTTTTTTATGGAGCCTTATTTCAGCCTTGGGTTCGAACTTTGTAAGCAGTTTTCTCAGGTTGTATGGGACTAAATTGGCAGAAATTAAGGAAAAGTGATAAGAAGCATGGTACAAATCGAAATCAGTTACAAATCTCCATAAAGTTGTATTTTTAGAAAAATTATGATTTTTATGGACGCTAATTTCAGACTTGGGTTCGAAATTTAGAAGTTTCTCAGGTTCTTTGCGACCAAACTGGCTGAAATTTCGAAATAGTCATAAGAATCGCTAACCAAATTGAATTCAGTCACAAAATCTCCATAAAATTTTATTTTAAGAAAAATTATTATTTTGATGGACGCTAATTTCAAACTTGGGTTCGAACTTTTGAAGCAGTTTTGTCAGGTTCTATGGACCAAATAGGCTGAAATTTAGGAAAAAGGATAAGAAGCATGGTACAAATCGAAATCATTCACAAAATCTCCATAAAGTTGTATTTTTAGAAAAATTATGATTTTTAGTGACCCAAATTTCAGACTTGGGTTCGAACTTTGCAAGCAGTTTTCTCAGGTTTTAAGGGACCAAACGGGCTGAAATATTGGAATAGTGATAAGAATCGTTATCCAAATCGAACTCAGTCACAAAATCTTCATAAAGTTGTCTTTTTAGAAAAACCATCTTTTTTATGGAGCCTAATTCCAGCCTTGGGTTCCAACTTTGTAAGCAGTTTTCTCAGGTTGTATGGGACTAAATTGGCTGAAATTAAGGAAAAGTGATAAGAAGCATGGTACAAATCGAAATCAGTTACAAATCTCCATAAAGTTGTATTTTTAGAAAAATTATGATTTTTATGGACGCTAATTTCAGACTTGGGTTCGAACTTTAGAAGCAGTTTTCTTAGGTTCTATGGGACCAAACTGGCTGAAATATTGGAATAGTGATAAGAATCGATATCCAAATTGAACTCAGTCACAAAATCTCCATAAAGTTGTATTTTTAGAAAAATCATGATTTTTATGGACGCTAATTTCAGACTTGGGTTCGAACTTTAGAAGCAGTTTTTTCAGGTTCTATGGGACCAAACTGGCTGAAATATTGCAATAAAGATAAGAATCGTTATCCAAATCGAACTCAGTCACAAAATCTCCATAAAGTTGTATTTTTAGAAAAAACATCTTTTTTATGGAGGCTAATTTGAGACTTGGGTACGAACTTTAGAAGCAGTTTTCTCAGGTTCTATGCAACCAAACTGGCTGAAATTTTGAAATAGTGATAAGAATCGCTATCCAAATCGAATTCAGTCACAAAATCTCCATAAAAAGGTATTTTTAGAAAATTTTTAATTGTTTTGGACGCTAATTTCAGACTTGGGTTCGAACTTTGGAAGCAGTTTTCTCAGGTTCTATGGGACCAAATTGGCTGAAATTTAGGAAAAGTGATAAGAAGCATGGTACAAATCGAAATCAGTCATAAAGTTGTATTTTTAGAAAAATCATGATTTTTACTGACGCTAATTTCAGACTTGGGTTCGAACTTTAGAAGCAGTTTTTTCAGGTTCTATGCTACCAAACTGGCTGAAATTTGAAAAATAGTGATAAGAATCGCTATCCAAATCAAATTCAGTCACAAAATCTCCATAATGTTGTATTTTTAAATAAATTATGATTTTTATGGACGCTTATTTCAGACTTGGGTTCTCGAACTTTGGAAGCAGTTTTCTCAGGTTCTATGGGACCAAATTGGCTGAAATTTAGGAAAAGTGATTAGAAGCATGGTACAAATCGAAATCAGTCATAAAGTTGTATTTTTAGAAAAATCATGATTTTTACTGACGCTAATTTCAGACTTGGGTTCGAACTTTAGAAGCAGTTTTCTCTGGTTCTATGCGACCAAAATGGCTGAAATTTTTGAATAGTAATAAGAATCGATATCCAAATCGAACTCAGTTACAAAATCTCCATAAAGTTGTATTTTTAGAAAAATCATGATTTTTATGGACGCTAATTTCATACTTGGGTTCGAACTTTAGAAGCAGTTTTCTCAGGTTCTATGGGACCAAACTGGCTGAAATATTGGAATAGTGATAAGAATCGTTATCCAAATCGAACTCAGTCACAAAATCTCCATAAAGTTGTATTTTTAGAAAAACCTTCTTTTTATGGAGGCTAATTTGAGACTTCGGTTCGAACTTTAGAAGCAGTTTTCTCAGGTTCAATGCAACCAAACTGGCTGAAATTTTGAAATAGTGATAAGAATCGCTATCCAAATCGAATTCAGTCACAAAATCTCCATAAAGTTCTCTTTTTAGAAAAACCATCATTTTTATGGAGCTTTTCCAGCCTTGGGATCCGACTTTGGAAGCAGTTTTCCCAGGTCGTATGGGACTAAATTGGCTGAAATTAAGGAAAAGTGATAAGAAGCATGGGACAAATCGAAATCAGTTACAAATCTCCATAAAGTTGTATTTTTAGAAAAATTATGATTTTTATGGACGCAAATTTCAGACTTGGGTTCGAACTTTGAAAGCAGTTTTCTCAGGTTTTATGGGACCAAACGGGCTGAAATATTGGAATAGTGATAAGAATCGTTAACCAAATCGAACTCAGTCACAAAATCTTCATAAAGTTTTATTTTAAGAAAAACCATCTTTTTTATGGAGCCTAATTTCAGCCTTGGGTTCAAATTTGGGAAGCAGTTTTTTCAGGTTCTATGGGACCAAACTGGCTGAAATTTTCTAATATTGATAAGAATCGCTAACCAAATTGAATTCAGTCACAAAATCTCCATAAAGTTGTATTTTTAGAAAATTTTTAATTTTTTTGGACGCTAATTTCAGACTTAGGTTCGAACTTTGGAAGCAGTTTTCTCAGGTTCTATGGGACCAAATTGGCTGAAATTTAGGAAAAGTGATAAGAAGCATGGTACAAATCGAAATCAGTCACAAAATCTCCATAAAATTGTATTTTTAGAAAAATTATGATTTTTATGGACGCTAATTTCAGACTTGGGTTCGAACTTTAAAAGCAGTTTTCTCAGGTTCTATGCGACCAAACTGGCTGAAATTTCGAAATAGTCATAAGAATCGCTAACCAAATTGAATTCAGTCACAAAATCTCCATAAAATTTTATTTTAAGAAAAATTATTATTTTGATGGACGCTAATTTCAGACTTGGGTTCGAACTTTTGAAGCAGTTTTGTCAGGTTCTATGGACCAAATTGGCTGAAATTTAGGAAAAGTTATTAGAAGCATGGTACAAATCGAAATCAGTCATAAAATCTCCATAAAAATGTATTTTTAGAGAAATTATGATTTTTAGTGACGCAAATTTCAGACTTGGGTTCGAACTTTGCAAGCAGTTTTCTCAGGTTTTAAGGGACCAAACGGGCTGAAATATTGGAATAGTGATAAGAATCGTTATCCAAATCGAACTCAGTCAAAAAATTCTCATAAAGTTGTCTTTTTAGAAAAACCATCTTTTTTATGGAGCCTTATTTCAGCCTTGGGTTCGAACTTTGTAAGCAGTTTTCTCAGGTTGTATGGGACTAAATTGGCTGAAATTAAGGAAAAGTGATAAGAAGCATGGTACAAATCGAAATCAGTTACAAATCTCCATAAAGTTGTATTTTTAGAAAAATTATGATTTTTATGGACGCTAATTTCAGACTTGGGTTCGAAATTTAGAAGCAGTTTTCTTAGGTTCTATGGGACCAAACTGGCTGAAATATTGGAATAGTGATAAGAATCGATATCCAAATTGAACTCAGTCACAAAATCTCCATAAAGTTGTATTTTTAGAAAAACCATCTTTTTTATGGAGGCTAATTTGAGACTTGGGTACGAACTTTAGAAGCAGTTTTCTCAGGTTCTATGCAACCAAACTGGCTGAAATTTTGAAATAGTGATAAGAATCGCTATCCAAATCGAATTCAGTCACAAAATCTCCATAAAGTTCTCTTTTTATAAAAACCATCATTTTTATGGAGCTTTTCCAGCCATGGGATCCGACTTTGGAAGCAGTTTTCTCAGGTCGTATGGGACTAAATTGGCTGAAATTAAGGAAAAGTGATAAGAAGCATGGGACAAATCGAAATCAGTTACAAATCTCCATAAAGTTGTATTTTTAGAAAAATTATGATTTTTATGGACGCACATTTCAGACTTGGGTTCGAACTTTGAAAGCAGTTTTCTCAGGTTTTATGGGACCAAACGGGCTGAAATATTGGAATAGTGATGAGAATCGTTAACCAAATCGAACTCAGTCACAAAATCTTCATAAAGTTTAATTTTAAGAAAAACCATCTTTTTTATGGAGCCTAATTTCAGCCTTGGGTTTAAACTTGGGAAGCAGTTTTCTCAGGTTCTATGGGACCAAACTGGCTGAAATTTTCTAATATTGATATGAATCGCTAACCAAATTGAATTCAGTCACAAAATCTCCATAAAGTTGTATTTTTAGAAAATTTTTAATTTTTTTGGACGCTAATTTCAGATAAAATAAAATAAAATACTTTTTTGTTTTAAAACCACGATATTTATTAATTTAAGAACCGACCGGTTTCGCTTTACTTAAGCATACTAGTATTAATTTGTACCCTGATGATGCTTAAGTAAAGCGAAACCGGTCGGTTCTTAAATTAATAAATATCGTGGTTTTAAAACAAAAAAGTATTTTATTTTATTAAATATGTCAAACCACAAAGTGATTGCTTTCTACAATAATAGCTAATTTCAGACTTGGGTTCGAACTTTGGGAGCAGTTTTCTCAGGTTCTATGGGACCAAATTGGCTGAAATTTAGGAAAAGTGATAAGAAGCATGGTACAAATCGAAATCAGTCACAAAATCTCCATAAAATTGTATTTTTAGAAAAATTATTATTTTTATGGACGCTTATTTCAGACTTGGGGTCGAAATTTGGAAGCAGTTTTCTCAGGTTCTATGGGACCAAACTGGCTGAAATTTTGTAATAGTGATAAGAATCGCAATCAAAATCGAACTCAGTCACAAAATCTCCATAAAGTCGTATTTTTAGAAAAATTATGATTTTTATGGACGCTAATTTCAGACTTGGGTTCGAACTTTAGAAGCAGTTTTCTCAGGTTCTATGCGACCAAACTGGCTGAAATTTCGAAATAGTCATAAGAATCGCTAACCAAATTGAATTCAGTCACAAAATCTCCATAAAATTTTATTTTAAGAAAAATTATTATTTTGATGGACGCTAATTTCAGACTTGGGTTCGAACTTTTGAAGCAGTTTTGTCAGGTTCTATGGACCAAATAGGCTGAAATTTAGGAAAAAGGATAAGAAGCATGGTACAAATCGAAATCATTCACAAAATCTCCATAAAGTTGTATTTTTAGAAAAATTATGATTTTTAGTGACCCAAATTTCAGACTTGGGTTCGAACTTTGCAAGCAGTTTTCTCAGGTTTTAAGGGACCAAACGGGCTGAAATATTGGAATAGTGATAAGAATCGTTATCCAAATCGAACTCAGTCAGAAAATCTTCATAAATTTGTCTTTTTAGAAAAACCATATTTTTTATGGAGCCTAATTCCAGCCTTGGGTTCCAACTTTGTAAGCAGTTTTCTCAGGTTGTATGGGACTAAATTGGCTGAAATTAAGGAAAAGTGATAAGAAGCATGGTACAAATCGAAATCAGTTACAAATCTCCATAAAGTTGTATTTTTAGAAAAATTATGATTTTTATGGACGCTAATTTCAGACTTGGGTTCGAACTTTAGAAGCAGTTTTTTCAGGTTCTATGGGACCAAACTGGCTGAAATATTGGAATAAAGATAAGAATCGTTATCCAAATCGAACTCAGTCACAAAATCTCCATAAAGTTGTATTTTTAGAAAAACCATCTTTTTTATGGAGGCTAATTTGAGACTTGGGTACGAACTTTAGAAGCAGTTTTCTCAGGTTCTATGCAACCAAACTGGCTGAAATTTTGAAATAGTGATAAGAATCGCTATCCAAATCGAATTCAGTCACAAAATCTCCATAAAGTTCTCTTTTTAGAAAAACCATCATTTTTATTGAGCTTTTCCAGCCATGGGATCCGACTTTGGAAGCAGTTTTCTCAGGTCGTATGGGACTAAATTGGCTGAAATTAAGGAAAAGTGATAAGAAGCATGGGACAAATCGAAATCAGTTACAAATCTCCATAAAGTTGTATTTTTAGAAAAATTATGATTTTTATGGACGCACATTTCAGACTTGGGTTCGAACTTTGAAAGCAGTTTTCTCAGGTTTTATGGGACCAAACGGGCTGAAATATTGGAATAGTGATGAGAATCGTTAACCAAATCGAACTCAGTCACAAAATCTTCATAAAGTTTAATTTTAAGAAAAACCATCTTTTTTATGGAGCCTAATTTCAGCCTTGGGTTCAAACTTGGGAAGCAGTTTTCTCAGGTTCTATGGGACCAAACTGGCTGAAATTTTCTAATATTGATAAGAATCGCTAACCAAATTGAATTCAGTCACAAAATCTCCATAAAGTTGTATTTTTAGAAAATTTTTAATTTTTTTGGACGCTAATTTCAGATAAAATAAAATAAAATACTTTTTTGTTTTAAAACCACGATATTTATTAATTTAAGAACCGACTGGTTTCGCTTTACTTAAGCATCATCAGGGTACAAATTAATACTAGTATTAATTTGTACCCTGATGATGCTTAAGTAAAGCGAAACCGGTCGGTTCTTAAATTAATAAATATCGTGGTTTTAAAACAAAAAAGTATTTTATTTTATTAAATATGTCAAACCACAAAGTGATTGCTTTCTACAATAATAGCTAATTTCAGACTTGGGTTCGAACTTTGGAAGCAGTTTTCTCAGGTTCTTTGGGACCAAATTGGCTGAAATTTAGGAAAAGTGATAAGAAGCATGGTACAAATCGAAATCAGTCACAAAATCTCCATAAAATTGTATTTTTAGAAAAATTATTATTTTTATGGACGCTTATTTCAGACTTGGGGTCGAAATTTGGAAGCAGTTTTCTCAGGTTCTATGCGACCAAACTGGCTGAAATTTCGAAATAGTCATAAGAATCGCTAACCAAATTGAATTCAGTCACAAAATCTCCATAAAATTTTATTTTAAGAAAAATTATTATTTTGATGGACGCTAATTTCAGACTTGGGTTCGAACTTTTGAAGCAGTTTTGTCAGGTTCTATGGACCAAATTGGCTGAAATTTAGGAAAAGTTATTAGAAGCATGGTACAAATCGAAATCAGTCATAAAATCTCCATAAAAATGTATTTTTAGAAAAATTATGATTTTTTGTGACGCAAATTTCAGACTTGGGTTCGAACTTTGCAAGCAGTTTTCTCAGGTTTTAAGGGACCAAACGGGCTGAAATATTGGAATAGTGATAAGAATCGTTATCCAAATCGAACTCAGTCAAAAAATTCTCATAAAGTTGTCTTTTTAGAAAAACCATCTTTTTTATGGAGCCTTATTTCAGCCTTGGGTTCGAACTTTGTAAGCAGTTTTCTCAGGTTGTATGGGACTAAATTGGCTGAAATTAAGGAAAAGTGATAAGAAGCATGGTACAAATCGAAATCAGTTACAAATCTCCATAAAGTTGTATTTTTAGAAAAATTATGATTTTTATGGACGCTAATTTCAGACTTGGGTTCGAAATTTAGAAGCAGTTTTCTCAGGTTCTATGCGACCAAACTGGCTGAAATTTCGAAATAGTCATAAGAATCGCTAACCAAATTGAATTCAGTCACAAAATCTCCATAAAATTTTATTATAAGAAAAATTATTATTTTGATGGACGCTAATTTCAGACTTGGGTTCGAACTTTTGAAGCAGTTTTGTCAGGTTCTATGGACCAAATAGGCTGAAATTTAGGAAAAAGGATAAGAAGCATGGTACAAATCGAAATCATTCACAAAATCTCCATAAAGTTGTATTTTTAGAAAAATTATGATTTTTAGTGACCCAAATTTCAGACTTGGGTTCGAACTTTGCAAGCAGTGTTCTCAGGTTTTAAGGGACCAAACGGGCTGAAATATTGGAATAGTGATAAGAATCGTTATCCAAATCGAACTCAGTCACAAAATCTTCATAAAGTTGTCTTTTTAGAAAAACCATCTTTTTTATGGAGCCTAATTCCAGCCTTGGGTTCCAACTTTGTAAGCAGTTTTCTCAGGTTGTATGGGACTAAATTGGCTGAAATTAAGGAAAAGTGATAAGAAGCATGGTACAAATCGAAATCAGTTACAAATCTCCATAAAGTTGTATTTTTAGAAAAATTATGATTTTTATGGACGCTAATTTCAGACTTGGGTTCGAACTTTAGAAGCAGTTTTCTTAGGTTCTATGGGACCAAACTGGCTGAAATATTGGAATAGTGATAAGAATCGATATCCAAATTGAACTCAGTCACAAAATCTCCATAAAGTTGTATTTTTAGAAAAATCATGATTTTTATGGACGCTAATTTCAGACTTGGGTTCGAACTTTAGAAGCAGTTTTTTCAGGTTCTATGGGACCAAACTGGCTGAAATATTGGAATAAAGATAAGAATCGTTATCCAAATCGAACTCAGTCACAAAATCTCCATAAAGTTGTATTTTTAGAAAAACCATCTTTTTTATGGAGGCTAATTTGAGACTTAGGTACGAACTTTAGAAGCAGTTTTCTCAGGTTCTATGCAACCAAACTGGCTGAAATTTTGAAATAGTGATAAGAATCGCTATCCAAATCGAATTCAGTCACAAAATCTCCATAAAGTTCTCTTTTTAGAAAAACCATCATTTTTATGGAGCTTTTCCAGCCATGGGATCCGACTTTGGAAGCAGTTTTCTCAGGTCGTATGGGACTAAATTGGCTGAAATTAAGGAAAAGTGATAAGAAGCATGGGACAAATCGAAATCAGTTACAAATCTCCATAAAGTTGTATTTTTAGAAAAATTATGATTTTTATGGACGCACATTTCAGACTTGGGTTCGAACTTTGAAAGCAGTTTTCTCAGGTTTTATGGGACCAAACGGGCTGAAATATTGGAATAGTGATAAGAATCGTTAACCAAATCGAACTCAGTCACAAAATCTTCATAAAGTTTAATTTTAAGAAAAACCATCTTTTTTATGGAGCCTAATTTCAGCCTTGGGTTCAAACTTGGGAAGCAGTTTTCTCAGGTTCTATGGGACCAAACTGGCTGAAATTTTCTAATATTGATAAGAATCGCTAACCAAATTGAATTCAGTCACAAAATCTCCATAAAGTTGTATTTTTAGAAAATTTTTAATTTTTTTGGACGCTAATTTCAGATAAAATAAAATAAAATACTTTTTTGTTTTAAAACCACGATATTTATTAATTTAAGAACCGACCGGTTTCGCTTTACTTAAGCATCATCGGTCGGTTCTTAAATTAATAAATATCGTGGTTTTAAAACAAAAAAGTATTTTATTTTATTAAATATGTCAAACCACAAAGTGATTGCTTTCTACAATAATAGCTAATTTCAGACTTGGGTTCGAACTTTGGAAGCAGTTTTCTCAGGTTCTATGGGACCAAATTGGCTGAAATTTAGGAAAAGTGATAAGAAGCATGGTACAAATCGAAATCAGTCACAAAATCTCCATAAAATTGTATTTTTAGAAAAATTATTATTTTTATGGACGCTTATTTCAGACTTGGGGTCGAAATTTGGAAGCAGTTTTCTCAGGTTCTATGGGACCAAACTGGCTGAAATTTTGTAATAGTGATAAGAATCGCAATCAAAATCGAACTCAGTCACAAAATCTCCATAAAGTCGTATTTTTAGAAAAATTATGATTTTTATGGACGCTAATTTCAGACTTGGGTTCGAACTTTAGAAGCAGTTTTCTCAGGTTCTATGCGACCAAACTGGCTGAAATTTCGAAATAGTCATAAGAATCGCTAACCAAATTGAATTCAGTCACAAAATCTCCATAAAATTTTATTTTAAGAAAAATTATTATTTTGATGGACGCTAATTTCAGACTTGGGTTCAAACTTTTGAAGCAGTTTTGTCAGGTTCTATGGACCAAATTGGCTGAAATTTAGGAAAAGTTATTAGAAGCATGGTACAAATCGAAATCAGTCATAAAATCTCCATAAAAATGTATTTTTAGAAAAATTATGATTTTTAGTGACGCAAATTTCAGACTTGGGTTCGAACTTTGCAAGCAGTTTTCTCATGTTTTAAGGGACCAAACGGGCTGAAATATTGGAATAGTGATAAGAATCGTTATCCAAATCGAACTCAGTCAAAAAATTCTCATAAAGTTGTCTTTTTAGAAAAACCCTCTTTTTTATGGAGCCTTATTTCAGCCTTGGGTTCGAACTTTGTAAGCAGTTTTCTCAGGTTGTATGGGACTAAATTGGCTGAAATTAAGGAAAAGTGATAAGAAGCATGGTACAAATCGAAATCAGTTACAAATCTCCATAAAGTTGTATTTTTAGAAAAATTATGATTTTTATGGACGCTAATTTCAGACTTGGGTTCGAAATTTAGAAGCAGTTTTCTCAGGTTCTATGCGACCAAACTGGCTGAAATTTCGAAATAGTCATAAGAATCGCTAACCAAATTGAATTCAGTCACAAAATCTCCATAAAATTTTATTTTAAGAAAAATGATTATTTTGATGGACGCTAATTTCAGACTTGGGTTCGAACTTTTGAAGCAGTTTTGTCAGGTTCTATGGACCAAATAGGCTGAAATTTAGGAAAAAGGATAAGAAGCATGGTACAAATCGAAATCATTCACAAAATCTCCATAAAGTTGTATTTTTAGAAAAATTATGATTTTTAGTGACCCAAATTTCAGACTTGGGTTCGAACTTTGCAAGCAGTTTTCTCAGGTTTTAAGGGACCAAACGGGCTGAAATATTGGAATAGTGATAAGAATCGTTATCCAAATCGAACTCAGTCACAAAATCTTCATAAAGTTGTCTTTTTAGAAAAACCATCTTTTTTATGGAGCCTAATTCCAGCCTTGGGTTCCAACTTTGTAAGCAGTTTTCTCAGGTTGTATGGGACTAAATTGGCTGAAATTAAGGAAAAGTGATAAGAAGCATGGTACAAATCGAAATCAGTTACAAATCTCCATAAAGTTGTATTTTTAGAAAAATTATGATTTTTATGGACGCTAATTTCAGACTTGGGTTCGAACTTTAGAAGCAGTTTTCTTAGGTTCTATGGGACCAAACTGGCTGAAATATTGGAATAGTGATAAGAATCGATATCCAAATTGAACTCAGTCACAAAATCTCCATAAAGTTGTATTTTTAGAAAAATCATGATTTTTATGGACGCTAATTTCAGACTTGGGTTCGAACTTTAGAAGCAGTTTTTTCAGGTTCTATGGGACCAAACTGGCTGAAATATTGGAATAAAGATAAGAATCGTTATCCAAATCGAACTCAGTCACAAAATCTCCATAAAGTTGTATTTTTAGAAAAACCATCTTTTTTATGGAGGCTAATTTGAGACTTAGGTACGAACTTAAGAAGCAGTTTTCTCAGGTTCTATGCAACCAAACTGGCTGAAATTTTGAAATAGTGATTTTTATGGACGCACGTTTCAGACTTGGGTTCGAACTTTGAAAGCAGTTTTCTTTATGGGACCAAACGGGCTGAAATATTGGAATAGTGATAAGAATCGTTAACCAAATCGAACTCAGTCACAAAATCTTCATAAAGTTTAATTTTAAGAAAAACCATCTTTTTTATGGAGCCTAATTTCAGCCTTGGGTTCAAACTTGGGAAGCAGTTTTCTCAGGTTCTATGGGACCAAACTGGCTGAAATTTTCTAATATTGATAAGAATCGCTAACCAAATTGAATTCAGTCACAAAATCTCCATAAAGTTGTATTTTTAGAAAATTTTTAATTTTTTTGGACGCTAATTTCAGATAAAATAAAATAAAATACTTTTTTGTTTTAAAACCACGATATTTATTAATTTAAGAACCGACCGGTTTCGCTTTACTTAAGCATCATCAGGGTACAAATTAATACTAGTATTAATTTGTACCCTGATGATGCTTAAGTAAAGCGAAACCGGTCGGTTCTTAAATTAATAAATATCGTGGTTTTAAAACAAAAAAGTATTTTATTTTATTAAATATGTCAAACCACAAAGTGATTGCTTTCTACAATAATAGCTAATTTCAGACTTGGGTTCGAACTTTGGAAGCAGTTTTCTCAGGTTCTATGGGACCAAATTGGCTGAAATTTAGGAAAAGTGATAAGAAGCATGGTACAAATCGAAATCAGTCACAAAATCTCCATAAAATTGTATTTTTAGAAAAATTATTATTTTTATGGACCCTTATTTCAGACTTGGGGTCGAAATTTGGAAGCAGTTTTCTCAGGTTCTATGGGACCAAACTGGCTGAAATTTTGTAATAGTGATAAGAATCGCAATCAAAATCGAACTCAGTCACAAAATCTCCATAAAGTCGTATTTTTAGAAAAATTATGATTTTTATGGACGCTTATTTCAGACTTGGGTTCGAACTTTAGAAGCAGTTTTCTCAGGTTCTATGCGACCAAACTGGCTGAAATTTCGAAATAGTCATAAGAATCGCTAACCAAATACAATTCAGTCACAAAATCTCCATAAAATTTTATTTTAAGAAAAATTATTATTTTGATGGACGCTAATTTCAGACTTGGGTTCGAACTTTTGAAGCAGTTTTGTCAGGTTCTATGGACCAAATTGGCTGAAATTTAGGAAAAGTTATTAGAAGCATGGTACAAATCGAAATCAGTCATAAAATCTCCATAAAAATGTATTTTTAGAAAAATTATGATTTTTAGTGACGCAAATTTCAGACTTGGGTTCGAACTTTGCAAGCAGTTTTCTCAGGTTTTAAGGGACCAAACGGGCTGAAATATTGGAATAGTGATAAGAATCGTTATCCAAATCGAACTCAGTCAAAAAATTCTCATAAAGTTGTCTTTTTAGAAAAACCATCTTTTTTATGGAGCCTTATTTCAGCCTTGGGTTCGAACTTTGTAAGCAGTTTTCTCAGGTTGTATGGGACTAAATTGGCTGAAATTAAGGAAAAGTGATAAGAAGCTTGGTACAAATCGAAATCAGTTACAAATCTCCATAAAGTTGTATTTTTAGAAAAATTATGATTTTTATGGACGCTAATTTCAGACTTGGGTTCGAAATTTAGAAGCAGTTTTCTCAGGTTCTATGCGACCAAACTGGCTGAAATTTCGAAATAGTCATAAGAATCGCTAACCAAATTGAATTCAGTCACAAAATCTCCATAAAATTTTATTTTAAGAAAAATTATTATTTTGATGGACGCTAATTTCAGACTTGGGTTCGAACTTTTGAAGCAGTTTTGTCAGGTTCTATGGACCAAATAGGCTGAAATTTAGGAAAAAGGATAAGAAGCATGGTACAAATCGAAATCATTCACAAAATCTCCATAAAGTTGTATTTTTAGAAAAATTATGATTTTTAGTGACCCAAATTTCAGACTTGGGTTCGAACTTTGCAAGCAGTTTTCTCAGGTTTTAAGGGACCAAACGGGCTGAAATATTGGAATAGTGATAAGAATCGTTATCCAAATCGAACTCAGTCACAAAATCTTCATAAAGTTGTCTTTTTAGAAAAACCATCTTTTTTATGGAGCCTAATTCCAGCCTTGGGTTCCAACTTTGTAAGCAGTTTTCTCAGGTTGTATGGGACTAAATTGGCTGAAATTAAGGAAAAGTGATAAGAAGCATCGTACAAATCGAAATCAGTTACAAATCTCCATAAAGTTGTATTTTTAGAAAAATTATGATTTTTATGGACGCTAATTTCAGACTTGGGTTCGAACTTTAGAAGCAGTTTTCTTAGGTTCTATGGGACCAAACTGGCTGAAATATTGGAATAGTGATAAGAATCGATATCCAAATTGAACTCAGTCACAAAATCTCCATAAAGTTGTATTTTTAGAAAAATCATGATTTTTATGGACGCTAATTTCAGACTTGAGTTCGAACTTTAGAAGCAGTTTTTTCAGGTTCTATGGGACCAAACTGGCTGAAATATTGGAATAAAGATAAGAATCGTTATCCAAATCGAACTCAGTCACAAAATCTCCATAAAGTTGTATTTTTAGAAAAACCATCTTTTTTATGGAGGCTAATTTGAGACTTAGGTACGAACTTTAGAAGCAGTTTTCTCAGGTTCTATGCAACCAAACTGGCTGAAATTTTGAAATAGTGATAAGAATCGCTATCCAAATCGAATTCAGTCACAAAATCTCCATAAAGTTCTCTTTTTAGAAAAACCATCATTTTTATGGAGCTTTTCCAGCCATGGGATCCGACTTTGGAAGCAGTTTTCTCAGGTCGTATGGGACTAAATTGGCTGAAATTAAGGAAAAGTGATAAGAAGCATGGGACAAATCGAAATCAGTTACAAATCTCCATAAAGTTGTATTTTTAGAAAAATTATGATTTTTATGGACGCTTATTTCAGACTTGGGTTCGAAATTTGGAAGCAGTTTTCTCAGGTTCTATGGGACCAAACTGGCTGAAATTTTGTAATAGTGATAAGAATCGCAATCAAAATCGAACTCAGTCACAAAATCTCCATAAAGTCGTATTTTTAGAAAAATTATGATTTTTATGGACGCTAATTTCAGACTTGGGTTCGAAATTTAGAAGCAGTTTTCTCAGGTTCTATGCGACCAAACTGGCTGAAATAATGGAATAGTCTTAAGAGGGTTCCACTGTAAACAGGGTGTATCGGCACGTACCCGACAAACTTTAACCAGCTATTCCTTAGCATATTTGGAGTAAAAAATCTTATGTGCACTTTGCTGTCCGGTAACGTTTTTTTTAATAAAAAAATTATTATTCATATTTTCACCACATGTCACCACTGTTTTATCCTTTGTCAAAGTTCGAAAACCCATCTGGCAAATATTTTATTCGAATTCCGTTGAATAATGCACGTGTGTGCCTATATTGGTGCACTTCTACAATCACAACGAAATGGCACGGCACCATTCGTCTCATTTTTAACTATTATTATTTAGTGTGTGCGAAAGAGCGAAGACGATCTTCGACATACTTGCTTATAACAGCTGTTGAACACAAAACTCAATTCCAATGACAGTGATGTAGTGTGGAAATTTAATTTTTTTTTGTTTTTAATTGAAAAAAAATGCTACCGGACAGCAAAGTGCCCATAACATTTTTTACTCCAAATATGCTAAGGAATAGCTGGTTAAAGTTTGTCGGGTTAGTGCCGATACACCCTGTATAATTTAAAAAATCTAATATTATAATAAAATTAATACGTACTACATAATTCTAAAATTTCAGTAAATAATATTTTTGCTACCCACCATTTATACGTATTTCATAACTAGGTTACAATTTTGTAGGTTATTTTTTTGTTTTTCATCATTTGTATGGATTTAAATAAATAATTTTTAAAAGTAAATAAGTAATATTTTTTCTTTGTTTTGTTACCCAACATTTAAAAAGGTAAATGCCCGTAAATGAGCAATATTTCAAGGCACTGTCTGGAGAATTTGAACAATTCTTAAAATTTTAGCGTTCATTTTCGGGTTCTGTGAAAGACTTATTCAAGTTCTGTTTTTATATCATTGTAGGCTAGTTGCTTGACAAAACTGAAATTATCACAGAACTTGAAAATGAACGTTGAAATTTGATGAATTGTTCAGATTCTCCGAAACAACCCGTCCTAAGGGCGAGTTGTTTCGGAAAAAATCACGTGTGAAAAAGTCATCACAACGTCAATCCACTCAATTTTCCATAAATTGGGTTGTTTCATCGTCCGTCAAGAGAAAATTCAACGAAATATTCATGAAAATGTGATAATAATAATAATAACTTAAATAATCAACTTATAAAGGTAAGAAAATAGTAATACCGGGCATTTCAATTAAAAGAGGAATTTTTCAAGGAGACTCATTGAGTCCTCTTTGGTTTTGCTTAGCATTGAATCCTCTATCTAAAATGTTAATTAAAAGCAAGTTTGGAATAAAAGTTAAGGGTAATACAGGGGAGAGTAGTACAATTTCGCATTTATTATTTATGGATGACATAAAATTATTTTCGAATTCTGAACAAAATTTAGAGAAAATGATTGAGGTAGTTAAAAACTTTTCAGATGATATCAAAATGACTTTTGGTTTAGATAAATGTAGAACGATCCATATAGAGAAAGGCAAAATTGTAGATGGGGACGAGAGTATATTTAGAAATTTCCAAATTACTAGTATGAAAAGGGATGAGGTTTATAAATATTTAGGATACCCACAATCAAATAGATTAGACCATACTAGTATTAAAAATGATATTAGGATTAAATTTCAAACTAGGACCAGGAAAATTTTAAAATGCAATCTATCTGCTAAAAATTTAGTAAAAGCAATAAATACTTGGGCAATACCTCTATTAACGTACTCATTTGGCATAATTAAATGGTCTAATACAGATTTAGATAACTTAGAAAGATTAATTAGAACTACGCTAACAAAGTTTAATTGCCATCATCCAAATTCAGCTATAGAACGAGTTAATTTACCTAGAAATTTAGGAGGTAGAGGTATAGTCAAAATAACTTCTTCAAAACATAATCAGGTAGAAATGCTAAGAACTTTTTTCCATAGGAAAGCTCATAGCTCAGAAATGCACAAAATAATTTGCAAGGCAGATAGAAATATTACACCTTTAAATTTATACGATGAGAATGCCAACATTTTTATAAATCCCAACCAGGAATTATTAGATTCCTGGTCAAATAAAATTTTACACGCAAAACACTTCAATTATCTCAACCAAACATATGTTGACAAATTTTCGTCAAACAAATGGTTGAGTATTGGAGAGTTGAGCGCAGAAATAGAAGGATTTATGCTTGCCATTCAGGATAGAGTCATTAATACTAAAAATTATAGAAAGCATATAATCAAAGATACAAATCAAATTGATGATTTGTGTAGAAAATGTTTGGCTTTTCCGGAAACTATAGAACATATTATATCTGGATGTTCTATATTAGCACCGTCCGAGTATACATTTAGGCACAATCAAGTATTAAAAATAATTCACCAAAATTTGGTAATTAAACATAACTTGATTGACTGCCGTAATATAGTACCATATTATGAATACGAACCAAATTCATTTTTAGAAAACGAATTTTATAAAATATATTATGATAAAACTATACTAACAGACCGAACGATTAGTCATAATAGACCCGATATAGTTTTACATGACAAAATTAAAAAAATAACTTATATCATTGATGTCGCTATTCCAAATTCCTGTAACATTCAAAAATCTGTTAATGAAAAAATTAGAAAATACACAGATTTAGGAAACGAAATAAAAAGAATTTGGCATTCTCAGACTATAAAAATATTACCATTCGTTATTTCGGCTACTGGCATTATACCTAGCTCTCTCATTAAAAATTTAGGCGTATTAGATCTATCAAAAAATTAATATATAAAGATGCAAAAGTCGGTCATTTTGAATACATGTAGGATAACGAAAGATTTTTTAAATATTTATGTTGAGGGATCAGTAGGATTTATAGGCCCTGTTAGAAGTACTACCGAGCCGAACCCTCTGATATGAATATATCTGGAGTCGGTGAATTTTTTTTCCCATTTGATCTCTGGTGAGTTGACGTGTTGTTGTTCTGGTATTGTTTTGTATTTATTTTACTTATATAATGCACTTGCATAGTGTTGATTGACTAGCTGATCATTTGTGGAAAAGTGAGTGGAAGGGTTTAGTTTTTCCTATGGGGAAGATTTAACCCGGACAACAAAATCGGAAGCATAAAAAAATACAAATAATATATAATGATAGGTTTTCACTTAAACATAAAATTATAATAACAGACTAAGGGTCCAGTACCCATGGGCAAAAATACAAAAGATAAAATAAAATTCAAATAAAATCGGATATGAGAATACAAGTAAATTACAATATACCCCATTAGAGCTCGCTCTATGTAGCGGACTTCTGTATCCTTATGCAAGCTGCAAGCGAAGGTTTAACTCAACAACTTTTCCACAACTAAAGCGAATTCCACTCTAGAATCTGGAAAGAAACGATGTAAAAGAGTTATTAATAAATACAATTTTTTGGTTTATGCAAACATGATAAAGATTGTGTAAGTAGATACTTAAATATAAAGACCTATGTGAAATTGAAATCAAATCAAATGCAGAGTTATACGATTTGTCCAAATAAACTTAACTTTCTCACTGATAATTATTTTTTTCAAATTTGTCAGGCAGGTAGGTGGTACCATAATATTGAAAAAAAATGCAAATACAAAAGTCCAGATAAATACGAAAATTTTACATTAAAAAAGCAATCAAACCATTAAAACGGACATCATCTTGAAACGGAACATGCTAACAAATTTTACAGACAGAAGAAATGCAAAAGATCGAGTTAAATAGGCTACGTTTAGTCAATCACTTTGAATTATATAACCTTCGAAAGTTATTCCAATAAATAGATGATTTATTTATTTATTTTATTGATACATGATTTAGAGAGTACATGTGGTTTTTTATGATATTTCACCCTCCATGCTGGGGATGACCCTGTGTTATGGCGGGTGAATTTTACAGTTTGCGGACATAGAATCTATACATTACCATAATATAAAATAGAGAAATTAGAAAAATGAGGTTATAGCTAGTTTGGGTTGCAAAAAGAGGATAGAGAAGTTAGAGAATTATAAGAAGATGAAAAATTTGAGAAATTATCAGTAAATAGATCACATTCATTCAAGACTTGTAGAAAAGTCAACCAGTGTCGAATATAAATGAAAAAATCGTATGGGTATAATTGATACACTATCTGAGCTACAAATATATTGAGGTAGAACATTTTTAAAATAAAAAAAATATAGCAGCAAAAAATGAATTATTTTATGAAAAAAATTATAACTACATAAATAAATAGAAATATGAGACTTAAAAAAAATCGGAAAAATAATCAGGTCTCCTAGCTCAGTGGAAGAGTGTTGGTTTATGTGGAACGAGCTACCGGCATCTGTTTTTCGGGATTTGATAAGAGGTTTTCTATCCATCAAGTCTTTGCGAATACATACGTAGCTACTTCCATATACAACTGCGCGAACAAGAATGTATAAACTATTAATTAAAATGAAATTTGTTGGTATTGTTGCTACTGGTTCTGTTTCTCCCACATTCATACCACCACACCGACTTACATCCCTACATCTCTTCATCCGTATAGCCCAACATACTTAAGTACAGTGGCGGCTCGAGCACTTCTTCGATGGTGTGTACTGACATTTTTTACATGTAGTGTACTGAAATCTCACTTCCCGGAGATTATAATATAAGATATTTTAAACTGAAATGTTCATAGACGAGTCATGCACTCATCGATACATAGACAATATTTGGTCGACGCGTGCACCTAATCAGACGCCTAAACACAAAATAAATTAAAATTTATATGTTTGTGCTCACATAATATAGTAAAATAAAAATAACGCAATAACTTGCAAGATTATCATCCATTTGATTTCCGTCGCTCGAAACTACGTAACTTTCTTGCAAATTATTATAAGCAATAAATAATTAGTCGCTTGAAATATAATAATAATTTTTATTTTTTTGGAATAACTTTATTGAGTAAAACCTCAAATTGTAATATTTAATTATTGAAGACAATATTAGCGATTTCAAATGAAGACAATGTTTATAGTTCTTATTCGAAGTATGATACAGTTAAATGTGACCGAAGGGGATAGGGTCCCATTAGCTCAGTCGTAAAGAGCGGTGCCCCGGCGAGGCAAGGGTCCTGGGTTCGAGTCCTAGATGTGACCGTATCCTTTTCTGATTTTTCTACTTAAGATTTTCGTTTAGAAATCGCTAATATTGTCTTAAATAATTAAATAATAATAATAATTTGATGACTTGTATAAATGCAAAATCACCTCAAGGGCGCTCCATTCAAATTGAAAATATCTCCCGAGTAAAAATAAATGCCGCCGACGGGAATTGAACCCGCACCTTCTGATGTCCGGTCAGGTGCTCTGAACCACTGATCTACGTCGGCTTATTTTACACGCCAAATAATTCAATATGTACTAGGACTTAAATCAACAATTACTGATTTTTTCACCTGTAATCAACAAACTTTATTTTTAAAAGGAAGGTGCGGGTTCAATTCCCGTCGATGGCATTTATTTTTACTCAGGAGATATTTTCAATTTGTATGGATATTTCACGCGATTAATTATTGCTAATATAAATTTGTTATTTTTTGTGCTATGCATAAGAAATCTTGTCTTATAAACTGATGTTTATCATAAAAAATAGTAACTTTCTTGAACTAAACAAACGGTTCACAAGTACGGCAGTAGGGGATTTAATCAAAACCTTTTATATCTAGGAGGTCTTGATTTAACGGACTTTCCCCACGGCATTTGAAATTTGCGAAACAATCGCAAATAAAATACCCAAATGTCTGAAGTGACATCTCGGATTATCCCCTCTTCACGCTACGTTATGTGAACTGAGAAATGCAACAACGGACGCGCGCATCGGTTGGTCGCTTGTCGCTGGTTCTAGTTACAGACGTGGCGCGGAGCGGTTGCATTTCACTTGAAAATATTATATTTCTATAAATATTAATTGCTTTTATGTTTGTAGAATTCATTTATTTACATGTAGACAAAGCATCGAATGTTTTTTTTATTCTTTTAGTAGGTTTCTGGAATATCTGGTGGGGTTTGTCCCACCACCGTCCTCCTGTGAGGAACAGCCACTGGTTAAGTGTTTACATTCGTCAGAGACACGAACCACTGAGAAAGTAGGGAAAGAACTGAAAGGAAAGTATGACGAACATGAGAAGGAAATTTGTCTTTAACAATACAGGTTTTTTTTATAACATATAATTTAAGTGAAGTAATGTGGGGTGTTAGTTCTTTAAAAAAGTGTGTTTTGTTGATAGTTCTTTAATTTGCAGAACTAATTTTAAAAGTATTAATTTTAATTATAATTTTTTTTTATAATTAAATTAAATATAATATTTATATATAAATAATATTCTGTACGTAATTTTTACATTTTAAACTTGTTTTACTTTGTTTTACGCGAAAATAAGTGTATCCAGGATAGACCGCCACACCACCTTATTCGAAACACAATCCTTACTTCACGTATAAACATTACAATACAAACGTCTTATTTTATTCTGACTATTGACTGGGCTCAAGTATATGATTAACTTGATCGTGCCATGTCTTTTTATCATACTTCTATCATTCATTTATCTATATCTTAACAGTTTTCCACAAATTTGTCAATGTGATGTTATTTTTTAAAATAATATTTTCGAATGCAATCGATGTAGATAAAATATTATTGTTATGTTAAAATGGCTTAATTTGTAAATTTATTGAAATCTTTGTCAGATTCAATGAAATATATATAACAGTATTGAATGCATTTGTTTGAAAAATATATTTACTTTAAAAATATACCCAACTCTTTAAAAAGCATTGGGGTGCGTTGTTTGTGCGACCGATGGGCTTCGGTTACATTCTGCGCTAGACCAGATGGTTGGGAACACTAACTATGTATTACAATTTATACGAATGCAAGCAGGGGTATCTGGATATGGAAATCTAGAGGGTGACGGCAGACCAATTCCATCTATAACAATCTGACAGAATACAGACTTAAATAATAATCTACACGATGATTTTAAGGAACGACTTCCGACATGGATATTAACATACCAGACTGGGTGTTGGATCCTTTTTCAAATATCAACTGTAATGTATGGAGTATTGTAGCGGGTGAAGGTCGTACACAATAATGATACTTGATCTTGTACTGATATTTATTGGGGAGCTGCTTGTAACAAAAGAGGGCGCACAACTAACGTGCATCGCCTTTTATAGCATCTCGTAAGCATGCTATCTCGCTTGCACTCACACAAATTCATACAGACATCACATAGACACAACAGGATCAACCCAGTTAGAAGAACAACTTATAAAACTGACAACAAACAAAGAATTAAACATTAACTTCAAGAATGGCTACCAAAAACTTTGGCTGGAGAAGCGAATCTATAGTAACATATATATGTTATGGTCGGTTATTCAACGATTTCTAATAGCATTTCCATTGTCGTATTTGTGTGAACGTGGATTTAGTGTTGTTGCAACGTTGCTCACTAAAAAGATAAATCGGCTGTAAATTACAGCTTGTTGTTGCAATGTTGCTTACTAAAAAGATAAATCGGCTGTAAGTTACAGCTTGTTGTTGCAATGTTGCTTACTAAAAAGATACATCGGCTGTAAGTTACTAAGCGCGGCGGCTTGAATGACTGTTTGAAAGTAAATTTGTGACTGATACTAACAAACTCTTTGCATTGTGTCAGATTCATACTTCACCTTAGATACACAGTTTTAAATTCAAAGCCTTCTATTAATTTTAATAAAAACACTTCTAAATATGATTAAGTATAAGTTTTATTTCTTCACATTGAAACATTCTTTGATCTCAGAAATACTTCAACAATATCTAATTCTGAATATATCACACTTATTGTATCACGAACAACCAAAATCGTTATAATATCTGAACTATTCCGCACAAAAATGTGTTAAATACAAATATATAAATGTGTGCCATCTTGGGATTGGAAGGAAGTTTTAGAGTTTGTCAACTGAAAGGCTAAAATCGTCACTAAACAGCTTTTCTCAGAATTTTCACTTCGTATTCTGTACAGATAATAAACAAAATTCTGACAAGGAATATTCTTATGGTATATTTTTAAAGAAGTCATGACACTCGACTCGGGCTCGAATAGCATTTGATATGACAGAGATAGGTGGGTGATATAAAATTAATAATGCTATTGCGAGGGTATTTGAATGATGGGCTAATCGGATAATCGTGTCAACTGTCACCCGTAACTTTTCCTTTCCGATCCGTTGGGATTTCACCCCGATAAATTACTGGGCGATACACTAATTGATTTTTACCGGTTAATTAGAATTAAAACCAAAATAGAATATTCGGGAACATTTTGTTTTTACTTATACCCATCAATGTTATGGTTCTACGATAACTCATCAAAATGACAATTCAACACACCTATAAAATGTGCTATAAAGTTATGAAAGGTGATGAAAAAAACACTAGGTTAAACAGTTACATATGTACCCTATTTAACAAAAACTTGGTTAAATAATTAAATATATAACCTATTTAACAAAAACTAGGTTAAATAGTTGCATATGTAACCTGTTTAACAAAAAAAACTAGATTAAATAGTTACATATTGATTTATTTATTTATATATACGCATAAAAAGGCTTTTACATAGAAGTGATACATGATGCAGTGTACATCGGAGAATATCTATATTATGCAGGAGATACTGACAGTAAATAGATGTAATCCATTGTAAAGAAGGTACAAAATACACAATTGTAAAATTGTGATTACAAGTATAATGAGAAAATATTAAGAAATAACAAAAAAAAATATAAATATAAATATATATATATATATATATATCCCGCTACATTCGTTGCGTCCGTCATAATTATATTAATGTCCAAATGGACAAAATTCAATTGTATCAATGTCCAAATGGATAAAGTTCCAATGAATGAATGTCCAAATGGACAAAATTCAATTGTATCAATGTCCAAATGGACAAAGTTCAATTGTATCAATGTCCAAATGGACAAAGTTCAATTGTATCAATGTCCAAATGGACAAAGTTTAATTGTATCAATGTCTAAATGGACAAAGTTCAATTGTATCAATGTCTAAATGGACAAAGTTCAATTGTATCAATGTCCAAATGGACAAAGTTCAATTGTATCAATGTCCAAATGGACAAAGTTCCAATGAATGAAGGTCTAAATGGACAAAGTTCAATTGTATCAATGTCCAAATGGAAAAAGTTCAATTGTATCAATGTCCAAATGGACAAAGTTCCAATGAATGAAAGTCTAAATGGACAAAGTTCAATTGTATCAATGTCCAAATGGACAAAATTCAATTGTATCAATGTCCAAATGGACAAAGTTCAATTGTATCAATGTCCAAATGGACAAAGTTCAATTGTATCAATGTCCAAATGGACAAAGTTCAATTAAATCAATGTCCAAATGGACAAAGTTCCATTGTATCAATGTCCAAATGGACAAAATTCAATTGTATCAATGTCCAAATGGACAAAGTTCAATTGTATCAATGTCCAAATGGACAAAGTTCAATTGGATCAATGTCCAAATGGACAAAGTTTCAATGGATGAATGTCCAAATGGACAAAGTTCCAATGAATGAATGTCCAAATGGTCAAAGTTCCAATGAATGAATGTCCAAATGGACGAAATTCAATTGTATCAATGTCCAAATGGAAAAAGTTCAATTAAATCAATGTCCAAATGGACAAAATTCAATTGTATCAATGTCCAAATGGACAAAATTCAATTGTATCAATGTCCAAATGGACTAAGTTCAATTGGATCAATGTCCAAATGGACAAAGTTTCAATGGATGAATGTCCAAATGGACAAAGTTCCAATGAATGAATGTCCAAATGGACAAAGTTCCAATGAATGAATGTCCAAATGGACAAAATTCAATTGTATCAATGTCCAAAGGGACAAAGTTCAATTTTATCAATGTCCAAATGGACAAAGTTCATTTGTATCAATGTCCAAATGGACAAAGTTCAATTGTATCAATGTCCAAATGGACAAAATTCAATTGTATCAATGTCCAAATGGACAAAGTTCAATTGTATCAATGTCCAAATGGACAAAGTTCCAATGGATGAATGTCCAAATGGACAAAGTTCCAATGGATGAATGTCCAAATGGACAAAGTTCAATTGTATCAATGTCCAAATGGACATAGTTCAATTGTATCAATGTCCAAATGGACAAATTTCAATTGTATCAATGTCCAAATGGACAAAGTTCCAATGGATGAATGTCCAAATGGACAAAATTCAATTGTATCAATGTCCAAATGGACAAAGTTCAATTATATCAATGTCCAAATGGACAAAATTCAATTGAATCAATGTCCAAATGGACAAAGTTCAATTGTATCAATGTCCAAATGGACAAAGTTCAATTGTATCAATGTCCAAATGGACAAAGTTCAATTGTATCAATGTCCAAATGGACAAAGTTTAATTGTATCAATGTCTAAATGGACAAAGTTCAATTGTATCAATGTCTAAATGGACAAAGTTCAATTGAATCAATGTCCAAATGGACAAAGTTCAATTGTATCAATGTCCAAATGGACAAAGTTCCAATGAATGAAGGTCTAAATGGACAAAGTTCAATTGTATCAATGTCCAAATGGAAAAAGTTCAATTGTATCAATGTCCAAATGGACAAAGTTCCAATGAATGAAGGTCTAAATGGACAAAGTTCAATTGTATCAATGTCCAAATGGACAAAATTCAATTGTATCAATGTCCAAATGGACAAAGTTCAATTGTATCAATGTCCAAATGGACAAAGTTCAATTAAATCAATGTCCAAATGGACAAAGTTCAATTGTATCAATGTCCAAATGGACAAAATTCAATTGTATCAATGTCCAAATGGACAAAGTTCAATTGTATCAATGTCCAAATGGACAAAGTTCAATTGGATCAATGTCCAAATGGACAAAGTTTCAATGGATGAATGTCCAAATGGACAAAGTTCCAATGAATGAATGTCCAAATGGTCAAAGTTCCAATGAATGAATGTCCAAATGGACGAAATTCAATTGTATCAATGTCCAAATGGACAAAGTTCAATTGTATCAATGTCCAAATGGAAAAAGTTCAATTAAATCAATGTCCAAATGGACAAAGTTCAATTATATCAATGTCCAAAATGGACAAAATTCAATTATATCAATGTCCAAATGGACAAAGTTCAATCGGATCAATGTCCAAATGGACAAAGTTTCAATGGATGAATGTCCAAATGGACAAAGTTCCAATGAATGCATGTCCAAATGGACAAAGTTCCAATGAATGAATGTCCAAATGGACAAAATTCAATTGTATCAATGTCCAAAGGGACAAAGTTCAATTTTATCAATGTCCAAATGGACAAAGTTCATTTGTATCAATGTCCAAATGGACAAAGTTCAATTGTATCAATGTCCAAATGGACAAAATTCAATTGTATCAATGTCCAAATGGACAAAGTTCAATTGTATCAATGTCCAAATGGACAAAGTTCCAATGGATCAATGTCCAAATGGACAAAATTCAATTGTATCAATGTCCAAATGGACAAAGTTCAATTGGATCAATGTCCAAATGGACAAAGTTTCAATGGATGAATGTCCAAATGGACAAAGTTCCAATGAATGAATGTCCAAATGGACAAAGTTCCAATGAATGAATGTCCAAATGGACAAAATTCAATTGTATCAATGTCCAAAGGGACAAAGTTCAATTTTATCAATGTCCAAATGGACAAAGTTCATTTGTATCAATGTCCAAATGGACAAAGTTCAATTGTATCAATGTCCAAATGGACAAAATTCAATTGTATCAATGTCCAAATGGACAAAGTTCAATTGTATCAATGTCCAAATGGACAAAGTTCCAATGGATGAATGTCCAAATGGACAAAGTTCCAATGGATGAATGTCCAAATGGACAAAGTTCAATTGTATCAATGTCCAAATGGACATAGTTCAATTGTATCAATGTCCAAATGGACAAATTTCAATTGTATCAATGTCCAAATGGACAAAGTTCCAATGGATGAATGTCCAAATGGACAAAATTCAATTGTATCAATGTCCAAATGGACAAAGTTCAATTATATCAATGTCCAAATGGACAAAATTCAATTGAATCAATGTCCAAATGGACAAAGTTCAATTGTATCAATGTCCAAATGGACAAAGTTCAATTGTATCAATGTCCAAATGGACAAAGTTCAATTGTATCAATGTCCAAATGGACAAAGTTTAATTGTATCAATGTCTAAATGGACAAAGTTCAATTGTATCAATGTCTAAATGGACAAAGTTCAATTGAATCAATGTCCAAATGGACAAAGTTCAATTGTATCAATGTCCAAATGGACAAAGTTCCAATGAATGAAGGTCTAAATGGACAAAGTTCAATTGTATCAATGTCCAAATGGAAAAAGTTCAATTGTATCAATGTCCAAATGGACAAAGTTCCAATGAATGAAGGTCTAAATGGACAAAGTTCAATTGTATCAATGTCCAAATGGACAAAATTCAATTGTATCAATGTCCAAATGGACAAAGTTCAATTGTATCAATGTCCAAATGGACAAAGTTCAATTGTATCAATGTCCAAATGGACAAAGTTCAATTAAATCAATGTCCAAATGGACAAAGTTCAATTGTATCAATGTCCAAATGGACAAAATTCAATTGTATCAATGTCCAAATGGACAAAGTTCAATTGTATCAATGTCCAAATGGACAAAGTTCAATTGGATCAATGTCCAAATGGACAAAGTTTCAATGGATGAATGTCCAAATGGACAAAGTTCCAATGAATGAATGTCCAAATGGTCAAAGTTCCAATGAATGAATGTCCAAATGGACGAAATTCAATTGTATCAATGTCCAAATGGACAAAGTTCAATTGTATCAATGTCCAAATGGAAAAAGTTCAATTAAATCAATGTCCAAATGGACAAAGTTCAATTATATCAATGTCCAAAATGGACAAAATTCAATTATATCAATGTCCAAATGGACAAAGTTCAATCGGATCAATGTCCAAATGGACAAAGTTTCAATGGATGAATGTCCAAATGGACAAAGTTCCAATGAATGCATGTCCAAATGGACAAAGTTCCAATGAATGAATGTCCAAATGGACAAAATTCAATTGTATCAATGTCCAAAGGGACAAAGTTCAATTTTATCAATGTCCAAATGGACAAAGTTCATTTGTATCAATGTCCAAATGGACAAAGTTCAATTGTATCAATGTCCAAATGGACAAAATTCAATTGTATCAATGTCCAAATGGACAAAGTTCAATTGTATCAATGTCCAAATGGACAAAGTTCCAATGGATGAATGTCCAAATGGACAAAGTTCAATTGTATCAATGTCCAAATGGACAAAGTTCAATTGTATCAATGTCCAAATGGACAAATTTCAATTGTATCAATGTCCAAATGGACAAAGTTCATTTGTATCAATGTCCAAATGGACAAAGTTCCAATGAATGAATGTCCAAATGGACAAAATTCAATTGTATCAATGTCCAAATGGACAAAGTTCAATTATATCAATGTCCAAATGGACAAAATTCAATTGAATCAATGTCCAAATGGACAAAGTTCAATTGTATCAATGTCCAAATAGACAAAGTTCAATTGTATCAATGTCCAAATGGACAAAGTTCAATTGTATCAATGTCCAAATGGACAAAGTTCCAATGAATGAAGGTCTAAATGGACAAAGTTCAATTGTATCAATGTCCAAATGGACAAAGTTCAATTATATCAATGTCCAAATGGACAAAATTCAATTATATCAATGTCCAAATGGACAAAATTCAATTGTATCAATGTCCAAATGGACAAAGTTCAATTATATCAATGTCCAAATGGACAAAATTCAATTGTATCAATGTTTAAATGGACAAAGTTCAATTATATCAATGTCCAAATGGACAAAATTCAATTGTATCAATGTCCAAATGGACAAAGTTCCAATGAATGAATGTCCAAATGGACAAAGTTCAATTGTATCAATGTCCAAATGGACAAAGTTCCAATGAATGAATGTCCAAATGGACAAAATTCAATTGTATCAATGTCCAAATGGACAAAGTTCAATTGTATCAATGTCCAAATGGACAAAGTTCAATTGTATCAATGTCCAAATGTACAAAGTTCAATTGTATCAATGTCCAAATGGACAAAGTTCAATTAAATCAATGTCCAAATGGACAAAGTTCAATTGTTTCAATGTCCAAATGGACAAAATTCAATTGTATCAATGTCCAAATGGACAAAGTTCAAATGTTTCAATGTCCAAATGGACAAAGTTCAATTGGATCAATGTCCAAATGGACAAAGTTTCAATGGATGAATGTCCAAATGGACATAGTTCCAATGAATGAATGTCCAAATGGTCAAAGTTCCAATGAATGAATGTCCAAATGGACAAAATTCAATTGTATCAATGTCCAAATGGACAAAGTTCAATTGTATCAATGTCCAAATGGACAAAGTTCAATTAAATCAATGTCCAAATGGACAAAGTTCAATTGGATCAATGTCCAAATGGACAAAGTTTCAATGGATGAATGTCCAAATGGACAAAGTTCCAATGAATGAATGTCCAAATGGACAAAGTTCCAATGAATGAATGTCCAAATGGACAGAATTCAATTGTATCAATGTCCAAAGGGACAAAGTTCAATTTGATCAATGTCTAAATGGACAAAGTTCATTTGTATCAATGTCCAAATGGACAAAGTTCAATTGTATCAATGTCCAAATGGACAAAATTCAATTGTATCAATGTCCAAATGGACAAAGTTCAATTGTATCAATGTCCAAATGGACAAAGTTCCAATGGATGAATGTCCAAATGGACAAAGTTCAATTGGATCAATGTCCAAATGGACAAAGTTCAATTGTATCAATCATTGTACCAGGGTCTTGTTTCCACTGCTTGTGAATCTGGTTTCGTTCTTTGATTAATTTTTTTTAATTTGGAATCAAACCACGGAGTATTCAGTTGTACCCGACTTCTTAATCCTGTTTTTGGTGTAGTTGTACCTGATTCTATTGCCTTTTTAATGTGATAATTGAAACTTTTAAAAGGGTCTTCTGAGTTGCTTAAGTTGATCGTGAAATTGTTATCAAGAAGATAGGATTTTACTGACATACTGTTGATGATAGGTCTCGTAATCCGGGATTTGGTTCTATTATTAAAACATTTTTTTAAGTTGTTCTTATAATCAACAATAAGTATATTATGGTCACTAAGTGGATCATCAATATTCGATATAGTAGTCTGAATGTTTTGCCTATTTGATAAGATGTGATCTATTAAGGTGCAGCTTGTATCAGTGACTCTCGTGGGAAATGTTTTGTTATGTATTGAAAAATTGTAAGATTGTAAGATGTTGCAAAAATTTAATGAAGAGTGTGGGGATATGGATACGTCAATGTTAAAGTCTCCGAATATTAATGTATCTTGTCTACTTTCGTTCAGTATTTTTTCTAGATGTATTAGAAAATCCTGCATATTTGTGTTGGGTTTTCGATAGATAGCATAGATGTTAACTGGTTTCCTATCACTGCTACTAAGCGTTATACCTAAAAAGGAATTTTCATTTGAGAAATTTTCAATAATTGCACACTTCATAGTATCAATCACATATATTGCTACGTCGCCTCCTCCTTCGTTGGGGCGAGAAGCAAAAACACTTTTGTAACCATTCAGGGAGTAAAACTTTTCCTCTCCAATCTTAAGCCACGTTTCCGTAATGACGAGCACGTGTACAATGTACCGCGAACTTCTTACTTTTTCTTCGATCTCATCAAACTTATTACGGATGCTTCTCGCGTTCATATACATTATTCGTAGACAGTTCGTCACGGGATTATAATTCTCGATGGTGAGGCACTTATGCTCATGTATGTTACACTCCATAATCTATAGTTGCAAGGTCGTTCTTGAGTGCAGCAATGTAGGCCGGGCAGTTGTCCCTATCTCCAGTTGAGTGATCAGCAGGATTACCAAATCTGGTGCATGTCGCGCAAACTGGTTTGATGGTGGAATTTGGGCAGGACTCACCAGTATGATTCTGTTGAGCACAATGTCCACATGTGGGTTTGGTATCTCTGCAATACTTGTATGAGTGACCAATCATGTGGCATTTGGTGCAGACAGTAAGGCCAATAAAATCTCGGACGCGGCAAATAGTCCAGCTTATAAATACTTTCACTTGCTCGACTAGAAATTTACGTACGGTAGCGGGTACTGCGTAGATACGGTGACAAGCGTTACCTGTGCGAGCACCAGCCAGGTGACTTAGTTTACAGCCTGCAATAGTTTCTTCAATGTCTTCAACGTTGGGAATACTAGTGAGAGCCATCCTTAAAAAATCTTTGTCGGTCAGGTCCCGGGGAACATTAAAGAATATCAGTCTCGGTAGACGCTTTGACGGTAGTCGGGCCTTCAGTTTGCTCGAGTTGTCGAAGCAAGGTGCATTTAATAGCTTTTGTTGTTCGCCCGTGGTTGCCGTATTGATCAAGATACCTTTATTTCTTATTTTTTTTATTCCCGTGACCCGAACGCCTAGTTCAGATGGCCGAATTGTATCTTCAATCATTTTTTTCGTACCGTCACTGTCCTTTGTGGCGTCCGAATCCGTTGGAAAGATGCAAACGGCAGGTCTTGGTGGTCCGACGCGATGTCCTTGTTGAGTGATTGGTGGGGGTTGGTGAGCATCATATGGCTGTTTTTGGGCGATGTCAGCAAAGGAGAGGGTAGCTTCCGTTGCCACTGCCACTCTCCGCATTACAGGCCCGAGATCAGACTCTAATTGTATGATTTTTTGCTCAAGGTGCCTTTTTTCCCTCTTCTCGTGGCGTATTTTTATTTCTGCCATTCTAAGTTGTGCTGTAACTGTAGCTAAATCCGCCACGCATCGTCTCGCGCTCCAACAACAGCTGAGATACGGATCTGAAAACTTCCGATACGTTTCTAGCGATCCTCAGCTGCTGGTCTTTTGAGACCTTAGATTGCTTCTCTGCTAACACAAGTTGAAGAGCTGTCAAATGTGCTTGGGTTTCATTGAGCACATCTACTCCTGAAGCGCAAGGATATTCCGCTTCGGTGACGTCCGAGCCTTTGGATGACGTAACCGAGCTGTTTTCATCCGCATCCTCAATCGTGACGCACTTTCCTCCTATATCCTCTGGACTAGGAGACATCATGGTGCTTATGTGTCGTTTTTTAGGACGATTCATTATTAAACACTAATTTATAAGGACACATAAAAAAAAAACAATGTTTGAAACAAAGTATTAGGTTCTGTTCAGCTTTGCGCCTGAAATGTATCTACGAAATCCACTATCGGTTCTACCGAAAAGTTTCTGTTTTATTCACGAAATTATCGGATATGTTTTTTTGTAGGTATTGGATAATTTTATTTAAAAGAAAAAATACACAAAAATATACTAAAAAGTATTTTGCGAGATGAGAGTAATCTCTTTCGACGCACAATTGTCACTTTAAAAGGATTTAATACAGATGATTTAGATAGTTTCGATTGTAAACATGGGGTATCACAAATTCACAACACAAACGCAACCAATAGGAGCCCTGAAAGGTGAGCTCATAATTAAAGCGGCCAATCCGCGCACTTTATCCGTTGTACACAACACTTTGGTTTGGGATGCAGTGAATTTTATAGTTTATATTATTAAAAAAAACAATGGTAAAATGTTAAAAAGTCACTGCACCAGCGGTGGTTGGTGGTTGTGAATTTAAGTGGAAAAATATAAACACAAAAATGAGTGTGAACAGCCGTTTATGGGGTATATTTGCACATATCCCGTCTCCAGAGGGCCATCAGAGGGGACTCCATCCAGGCAACCATGGCAGTGATGATTCTGTTACTTGATTGGCGTAGTCTGTGCCATAAGTAGAGATGGCAAAATTTCGTTTTAACTAAAAACGCGAAAAAATATTTATGGTTCGAAAATAGGGCATTTGTAAGTTTTCTTTGCGTTTCAAGGCATTTGAAAGTTTTTCCAGTGATTTCCATTTCGCGAATTAACGCGAAAAACGTGATTTTGGCCGTATTTCAGCTAAATTATTCTATTTAGCGAAATAGGCGCGAATTTCCCGAAAATACCGGGTATTAAAATAATATGTGAGAATTTCAAAAAATCTATATTTACATTACGATTTTTTATAATTTTGTTACTATTTTATGTGTAAATATTTAATATTTTTGTACTGTAGGCTAAAATTGCTTTTTGACATTGCACAAATTGTGCGAAATAAATTACGCCTATTGATGTTAATAGCAATCTGCATTTGTTGTGTTTGTGTTTGACCCGTACTTAGAGTTTCCTTCCTTATTAATTAAATATAAAAATTAATTATTTATTATCTTTCACATGGAAATACTTGCAAATGAAGGTTAAACATATATTTTACCAAAAATACTTAAAATATGCGCTAAAAACATTCAGGAAATACATTTTTTTCTATTTTGCTACAAAACGCTAAATTATGCCTACAAATGCTATAAAACGCTAAATTTCCAATTGTTAATGCTAAAAAATCTGAAAATTAATGCTAAATTTTGCCATCTCTAGCCATAAGCTTCCAATTTGGTATAGCGACATCAATGATATAAGTTATTTTTTTTAATTTTGTCATGTAAAACTATATCGGGTCTATTATGACTAATCGCTCGGTCTGTTAGTATAGTTTTATCATAATATATTTTATAAAATTCGTTTTCTAAAAATTTTATCATAATATATTTTATAAAATTCGTTTTCCAAAAATAAATAATAAAAATAATAATAATTCGTTTTCTAAATTTTATTATTATAATTACATATATTTAATATTATTATACCTATATACCTACACACCTTGAGTGATATAAAGTCAAGCGATGAAAAAAACTAACATAAACCTTAACTAATTTTTTTTCACTTTTCAATAAAGGTCTGTTAGCAGTGTTGGATTCGGTCAACCACTTCAGGCCCTACATAGAAGGCGCCCATTTCACTGTGGTAACTGACCATTCTAGTTTACAATGGTTAGTATCACTATCTAATCCAACAGGTAGACTTGCTCGCTGGTCTACTCGTTTGTCACAGTATTCTTTTGACGTTATACACAGGAAGGGTAAATTAAATACGGTTCCGGACGTTCTTTCACGTAAAGACGTTTCCTTGATCTCTACTATTGACTCCGTTCCCATGAGTACAGATACTTGGTATACTTCCTTATTTTCTAATTGTAAATCAAATCCACAACGTTTTAACAATTTTCACATTAAAGAAAATAAACTGTTTCGTCACAGTGTCTCGTTTCGATCTGCAGGAGGACACAGCTTGGAAGCTTGTTGTTCCTTTCGAGGACCGTAGCGCTGTTCGCTCTAAAGAACATGAGTCGGATATTTCCTGTCATCCAGGAGTTTTTAGAACTTACAAAAAGGTTCAACTTCATTATTTTTGGCCAGGGTTGTATAATGACGTCAAAATTTTTGTTAATAGATGTAAAACGTGTAAGGCACATAAAATTAATACTGCTCCGCCGGCAGGCATTTCTACCAACCCGAAAATAGTCACAAGACCTATGCAAATGCTGTCTATTGACCTTGTCGGTCCTCTTTCGCGTAGCTATGCAGGATTCATGTACATTTTGACGGTTGTTGATGTTTTTTCTAAATATACCTGGATTTTTCCACTTAGAAATGCAACTACTAAAAGCATTGTTAAAAACATTGAACAATACATATTCCTTATGCACGGAGTGCCGCAAACATGCGTCTGCGACAACGGGAAACAATTTATTTCAAAAGACTTTAAACAATTGTTAGCAGAGTATAATGTACCTCCGCCTTTTTATAATGCCTATTACACCCCCCAAAATAATGTTGTGGAACGCTTTAACCAAACTATTGGAACTGCTTTGTCTATTTTAACCGAATCTGACCAGCGTAATTGGTCCAGATATCTGCCTCAAATTCAATCAGCTCTCAATAATATGATTAATTTTGCAACAGGTTTCACGCCCTTCTTCCTTATGCATGGTAGGGAACAGATCATTGATGGTAACTTTCATAAAAATAACTTATCTTCTGGTGTCGTAGACACTACGTTGCAGCAATCTAGGAACGAATTTGCTAAAAAGTTGGAAGATTTGGTTCCTATTTATGAACAAGTTTCTAACGCTTTGCTACAAGCTTTTAAGAAAAATGCCCAACACTACAATTTGCGCCGTAAGACGGTTAATTATGAAGTAGGCGACGTAGTTTGGAGGAAGAATTTCGTTCAATCCAGTGGACCGAATTATTTCTCTCACAAATTGGCCCCTAGATTCGTTCGCAATGTTGTTAAAGCTAAAGTCTCTAATTTGGTTCTACACTAGCTGATATGAACGGTAAAATTGTAGGAAATTTTCATGTAAAGGATATTGTTCGGATTGATTAAATATATATTTTTTTTACACTTTATAAGTAGATGAAATCAACGTGATGGTGTGCGGGACTACCAACCCTGCATACTATTCCGTTTGTTTCGTCAGTGTTTTTCTAGTGACTTGCTTTTGAGGCTTGGTACCCTCAAGAGGTTGTGACTAGAATTTCACAAAATTTCCTCATTCTTACTATCTCATATATATATATATATATATATATGTAGAATAATGTTCTCGGTTTACCCGCGTAAAGTAGTCCTTAAAAGGACTTTTTAATTTCTATAAATATATATTTATATATATATATATTTTTTTTTTTCCCAAATTCTAATGAATTTTTTTTAGGAGACGTCGTTTGTAATGAATGTCGTTTCCTCTGATCCGTGTGATCAGTGGCGCCCATTAATTTAGTTTAGATCTTAATTCTTTATTATCACTTAAACTTTACTGAGATTTATTCTTATTTACGTTTTGAGTAATTTTCATTTTAAATGAGACGATTCGTCTTCTTACTGTTGTGAGCTTATTAGTGCGACGCACACGCGCACACACACGCGCACACACACGCGCACACACACACATTGGTACGTTCCGTCAACATTATGGTTATAAGTTTGGTTGTCATTATCCTTTGGTCTGAACCCTTCTTTCACAAGTTCATTGGAGTTTTCTTATACTTTTGTCAAGTATCGAAGTTTTATTAGTATCCAAAGAGTCTCCAGGGGACTTGGAAAGAAGGATTCTTATTTTTTTTTGTGTGTGAAAGAATTGAGCAATTTTTCATACACAAGATTATATAATTTCTATTTTAGTTGTTCAATGTACTAGTTTTATGGTTAAATATATTTAGTTTAATATATATATTTTTAAGTCTTAGTTTCTTAAGGAAATTCTCAATTGTGTTGTTTCAAACAAAGGGAAGTACATACTGCTTGGCGTGCTTACCTATTAAATAATTCCGTCTGGATATTATCACTTTACCTCTGCTACGTAAGAGTGTGTCTTTGTACAGTTTTGTTAGTCATAAGTACAATTTGGTTAGTTATAAGTAATATATGCATAAGTATCTCATTGCTAGTACCAGTGTTATGCTGTAAATTTTGTACTACAAGTGTCGATCTCTTGAATTGTGCTCGTACACCTCGTAACCTGTGTCAATTATCTAAAGCACATAGTTGAACACCAATTATATTTTGTTTGTCCAAGAAATTTCGACTCTTTGCTTACGTGGTAAGTGAATTTTTTGTTAGAATGCCATCTAGGTTACTTCCATAGTCATATTTCTTGAGCAAGCAATGTTCATTCGAAGAGAATATGCTAGGTATTTTGAAAAAGTAATCCTAATCTAACCAACTTTCGATAGACAAGTATTTATTTGTGTTTTCATAAAACCTGAGCTAAATTTTTGAGGAATAGGTATTTTTTAAAATATGTAAACCCTGATTCAACCACGATAGACAGGTTTATCTTCTGATTGTAAAACCTCATCTAAAATTCTTGGCATTACGTTATGTAAACCCTGCTCTGAACATTTTTTTTTTACATCAATTTTGTATTTGATTTTGTGAAGATCTCTTAGAGATTTAGTGGATTTTATTTTTTTATTTTGTTAAGTTCTATTGTTTCAAGTTTTTGTCTTAGAATGGTAAATTTATTTTATATAAACATAGGCAGAGAAAGAGAGTTTAGGTAGTTATTTTATTTATTTTCTGTTGAAAATATATATGTGTTTTTATTTTCTTCTTCAAAGAATAAAGTGGGAGCTTGAGTTCTCCATACTCACTGGTGTCTCAGAGAGATTGTCTCTCGATAAGTGAGTAAGTGTTTGCGAATCTCATATTAGAGATATAAAAGTGAAGGTACAATCCTCATGTAAATATTGATAATAATAACGGTTGTGCAACACCAATCTGCGAATTGGTTTTCTCTTTTCGTTTTCTTGGTTTATAACTTGTTTAGTTTTATGGTTTTCTGTAAAAACTTATTTATTTCTACTAGCTTTGTCTTTTATGTACATGTGCGGGAAAGAAAGGTATTCGCGTGGGTTTTTTTTTGTTTTGTGGACCTGTGGACCAATTCTACACCTGAGCTATCTATCTAGTACCTAAGATCACTCGATGCGACGATTCGGGTTCCTGGAAAACGGGATGGAGACTCCCCGGGCCTGAGGAGCCCTCCATCTCCCTCCTCATGACATCAGCGTCTGGTCTTGTAGCTCTTTCCTCCCTCTGGCTGGTGTGCGCGTGGACCCTCGACATGAGGTCGGTGGAATCCCCAAATTCTACAAATAAGCGGAAACAAAGATACGGTAATGCGATGTGACGTTTATTCCTCCGCTGTGTAGCTCGAACATGGTCGGATGACTTAAATATCCCGCGGATATGAATGTTACAAAGACGGTATCACCGCCCGCCATTATAACCGGAATTCTGAACCTGAATTTCCCGATAAAACAATTAAATCAGCGCGGTCGCTCCTCGACCGGCTGTAAACTTAACGATCACATGATACTTTAATTAGCACACCGATCCGTATCACTTTATTAATAAAAATCCACATTTTGGTGACCAGTCGGTAACGTGCCGTGCCCTGTCGGCGCGTTCCCAAAAAGTGACCCGAACGACCAATAACCCTCTGGAGTTCAAATCTTAAACTATTCCCGGAGAAAAAGTGCAACTGTTAATAGCCAGTCAATTACCATTAACTGACTGCAATCTACCCGGGGTAATATGAAACATTACTAACTTTACTTACGAAAATAATTATTTATAAAATCAAAGTAATTATTTTCATAACAGAATACCTCCCAAAATTGTTGTTTAATGGGTCAGTGTTATTTGCCTCGGAACTAAAAAATCTGTTAAAATATTTACAGGGAAACCATGGAGCAAAACTTTTCAGAACTGCTAGCAGAACCCTTTGGAGAATTCTGTTGAAACTTCTGTCGAATGTCATTCACTGATTTCGAATATTTATTAAACAAAATAGGACCTTCCATTTCAAAAGAAGACACAAACTGGAGAATGTCAATACCTGCCAAAGTGCGCCTGGCTGTGACTTTAAGATTTCTGGCAACTGGAGACAGCTACAGAAGACACAAACTGGAGAATGTCAATACCTGCCAAAGTGCGCCTGGCTGTGACTTTAAGATTTCAAGGGTTCTCGGGCGCTCTTCGAGGCTGCCGGCTGCTTTTTGGAAGCGCTCCGAGTTTATTTTTGAAATCCTGGGAAGTCCTCAATTTTCCAGGTGTAAATTTAGCATAAAATAACCGAATTAAGTTTTAGTTTACGTGTATAAAAGTAAAATACTTTTTCTGTAGCCCCTTCGGGCTTAATTCAAGTTTTAATATAAAGTTTTACATATTTTTAGTTCAAATCTGCCACGTTATCCAAAAAGTGCACAGTGAAAGGCAAAACATCGGTCGTCGGTTTTAAATGCTTACCACATGTGCACGGTGATAGACTAGTGAACAGTTTCAAGTGCGTGTAAGTGATTTATGAGGGTATCCTTTGGGCTATGATGTAAACAATGTCGGATATGACCGGGCCACACTACTCAGACTTAATAGTGAAAGTGTCTATTTGGACCCTGACTGCTTCGGATGCCGTCAATGGGTTAATTCCCCAACTCACGATGCTGGCGGAACTTTGGACATTTTTATCTCAAAGTCAAGCGGTCCGTTTCTGGTAGCGGATAGTGTGGATGTAGATCTATCAGACCATCGACTTATTCGCGCAGAAATCGATTTTAACCCACCGAAAATTCCTTACGTTACTATCACATCAAGAGCATGGCGCGGTTTTAACTTTGACGACTTCCTGTCAGCTTCTCCGCTCTGTACACATGGCGCATGGGAAACAGAGTCGCCAACCAAACTAGCAGCAGATTAATAACACCATCCTTTCAACCCTTTTAAATACATATGCTCCAATTTCTACAAAAACTCGGCGTCTACGAAAATCTGATGCCTGGTTTGACGAAGAATGTCGGAGCCAGAAGAGATTGATGCGTAAATTGGAGAGGTCCTACAGACACTCGGGGGTTACATCACGGAACGATTGGATACAGGCTCAAAAAGAGTACATGATCTTAATCCGTTCAAAAAGGTCTGAATATTGGACAAATAGGATCACTTCAGAGCGTCAAAATCCACGTAGTCTTTGGAACTCGGTTAAGACAGTCATTGCTGATGTCCATGCACCAAATACAATCGACATAGCTCCGGAAATCTTCTCCAAGTTTTTCCTTGACAAAATTGAGTCAATACGAGCCCTAACAACCTACGCTCCACCACCGTATTTTACTAAATGCAATAGAGAAAACCTTTCTGCCTTCAAACCTACATCCCTAGAAGAAGTAAGGAAATTAATTCTTACTTCACCGAACAAGCAGTGTTCGCTCGACCCTATTCCAACGTGGCTACTGAAAAAGTGTTGCAATGAAATTGCTCCCTTTTTAGTTCATCTTTTCAATAAGTCACTTAGCACGGGTGACTTTCCAAAATCCCTTAAATCAGCTAATCGTAACTCCATTATTAAAAAAACCACAACTGGACGCTGAAGATCTTTCAAATTACCGACCCGTTTCAAATCTGCCTTTTATATCAAAAATATTAGAAAAAATCGCTGCCTCACAGGTCATATGTCACTTAAATTCAAATGAATTATTAACTAAATACCAATCTGCATATAGACGGTTCCACTCCACAGAAACCGGGTTACTACGTGTTTTGTCGGACATAACTACTGCCATTGAGTCGGGTAAACTGGCACTTCTTTCAGTCTTGGACATGAGTGCTGCATTTGACACGATTGACCATGACTTTCTTATTAAACGATAAGATGAATCAAATGGACAAAGTTCAATTGTATCAATGTCCAAATGGACAAAGTTCAATTGTATCAATGTCCAAATGGACAAAGTTCCAATGAATGAAGGTCTAAATGGACAAAGTTCAATTGTATCAATGTCCAAATGGACAAAGTTCCAATGAATGAAGGTCTAAATAGACAAAATTCAATTGTATCAATGTCCAAACGGACAAAGTTCAATTGTATCAATGTCCAAATGGACAAAGTTCAATTGTATCAATGTCCAAATGGACAAAGTTCAATTAAATCAATCTCCAAATGGACAAAGTTCAATTGTATCAATCTCCAAATGGACAAAGTTCAATTGTATCAATGTCCAAATGGACAAAATTCAATTGTCCAAATGGACAAAGTTCCAATGAATGAAGGTCTAAATGGACAAAGTTCAATTGTATCAATGTCCAAATGGACAAAGTTCAATTGTATCAATGTCCAAATGGACAAAGTTCAATTGTATCAATGTCCAAATGGAAAAAGTTCAATTGTATCAATGTCCAAATGGACAAAGTTCCAATGAATGAAGGTCTAAATGGACAAAGTTCAATTGTATCAATGTCCAAACGGACAAAGTTCAATTGTATCAATGTCCAAATGGACAAAGTTCAATTGTATCAATGTCCAAATGGACAAAGTTCAATTAAATCAATCTCCAAATGGACAAAGTTCAATTGTATCAATGTCCAAATGGACAAAATTCAATTGTATCAATGTCCAAATGGACAAAATTCAATTGTATCAATGTCCAAATGGACAAAGTTCAATTGGATCAAAGTCCAAATGGACAAAGTTTCAATGGATGAATGTCCAAATGGACAAAGTTCTAATGAATGAATGTCCAAATGGTCAAAGTTCCAATGAATGAATGTCCAAATGGACAAAATTCAATTGTATCAATGTCCAAATGGACAAAGTTCAATTGTATCAATGTCCAAATGGACAAAGTTCCAATGAATGAAGGTTTAAATGGACAAAGTTCAATTGTATCAATGTCCAAATGGACAAAGTTCAATTGTATCAATGTCCAAATGGACAAAGTTCAATTGTATCAATGTCCAAATGGACAAAGTTCCAATGAATGAAGGTCTTAATGGACAAAATTCAATTGTATCAATGTCCAAATGGACAAAGTTCAATTATATCAATGTCCAAATGGACAAAATTCAATTGTATCAATGTCCAACTGGACAAAGTTCAATTGTATCAATGTCCAAATGGACAAAATTCAATTGTATCAATGTCCAAATGGACAAAGTTCAATTATATCAATGTCCAAATGGACAAAATTCAATTGTATCAATGTCCAAATGGACAAAGTTCAATTGTATCAATGTCCAAATGGACAAAGTTCCAATGAATGAAGGTTTAAATGGACAAAGTTCAATTGTATCAATGTCCAAATGGACAAAGTTCAATTGTATCAATGTCCAAATGGACAAAGTTCAATTGTATCAATGTCCAAATGGACAAAGTTCCAATGAATGAAGGTCTTAATGGACAAAATTCAATTGTATCAATGTCCAAATGGACAAAGTTCAATTATATCAATGTCCAAATGGACAAAATTCAATTGTATCAATG
>NW_028301330.1:0-102243 GCF_061612785.1 Hesperophylax consimilis | reverse complement strand
TTTCCTTTCCTTTCCTTTCCTTTCCTTTCCTTTCCTTTCCTTTCCTTTCCTTTCCTTTCCTTTCCTTTCCTTTCCTTTCCTTTCCTTTCCTTTCCTTTCCTTTCCTTTCCTTTCCTTTCCTTTCCTTTCCTTTCCTTTCCTTTCCTTTCCTTTCCTTTCCTTTCCTTTCCTTTCCTTTCCTTTCCTTTCCTTTCCTTTCCTTTCCTTTCCTTTCCTTTCCTTTCCTTCCCTTACCTTCCCTTCCCTTTCCTTTCCTTTCCTAACCTTTCCTTTCCTTTCCTTTCCTTTCCTTTCCTTTCCTTTCCTTTCCTTTACTTTACTTTACTTTACTTTACTTTACTTTACTTTACTTTACTTTACTTACCTTACCTTACCTTACCCCCAATTATTAATGATATTATTGTGTTTGCAGGTTCCTTCCGACCGGAGCATTTTCTGTGCTGTGCGAGGTGAGCGGTGATGCGCTGCTTTCTCGGGGTGGGTGCGAGCAGCTCGCTCTCTGCTGTCCCGGGAAACTTGTACGGGCCCGAAGCCAGCCGGAGTCCCGCTCTCCTGTTATTCTGAAAGTCAAGAAATGTAAGAACAACTAGCACAGACGAATTCTTAATTAACGTCATATCAATTAAACAACTCTATTCTAAAACAATACTCCTTTACACATTTACATAAATACAAACCACATTAAATAACAACCGACACGCACGTGTATCGGTGTACAATATGTACATTTTAACGCAGCGTCACGTTCATTGTACACTATAGTTTCATATAGTGCAAACTTCTAGACGTGATTTGTTATATTAGATTGCCTTGTTGGCAATAAGAAAGAGAATTAAATTTTATATACATATATCCTGGAGGTGATTTAATCATTAGTAAAAATCATTTAATAAATAATTATTGCAGAGTGCTATTATATCGTATTCATCTCGGTTTAAAAATATTGACGTCTGATAATGTTATAACAAAATAATATCATCGCTTCAAGCGTTGTTCAATTCATTTACGAGCGGAGAATTATTATTAATATGATGATCAAAACCTGTCGGTTCCGGTTCATATAGTGCAAACTTCTAGACGTGATTTGTTATAATAGATTGCCTTGTTGGCAATAAGAAAGAGAATTAAATTTTATATACATATATCCTGGAGGTGATTTAATCATTAGTAAAAATCATTTAATAAATAATTATTGCAGAGTGCTATTATATCGTATTCATCTCGGTTTAAAAATATTGACGTCTGATAATGTTATAACAAAATAATATCATCGCTTCAAGCGTTGTTCAATTCATTTACGAGCGGAGAATTATTATTAATATGATGATCAAAACCTGTCGGTTCCGGTTCCATGATATTTCATCAAAATGACAATTCAACACACCTCCAAAAAGTGATATAGCGTCATGAAAAGTGATGAAACAAAAAATACGTTTAATAGTTACCTACGTAACCTACTTAGCCTAGTTTTTGTTTCATCACTTTTCATGACTTCATATCACTTTTTGGAGGTGTGTTGAATTGTCATTTTGACGAAATACCCGGTCACTCACAGTCAAAACGATCAAGTTATTTATTATTAGATCACGCACAAGTATTTAATTAAAAATAATATAAATTACATATTTAAAAATACATCTTTAGCCATCGTACATCTTTCTTTCTTTCGAAAAGTTCAATAATAAAATTCTTATAGTTAGTTAAAAGTGTAGAGTGTATAGTCTGGCCTCAAACCATTTTTTGTCTGTCTGTTGGTACGATATCATTTTCCTTTATCGGCATTAGAGGTCAGCAGTCTGTGTAGAGCTTTTATACTTATTACATAAATTTCCTCTACCGAATAAGATGAAGGTGATATATAATTGTTAATTTCCTTCTCTCATCTCATATCTGTGAATAAATTGTGTAATGAATGAATTTAAATCTATCTATTCAAATACTGCCGCCGCAGAGTTTGGTTCGCGGATTTGCCACCAGAGACAGGGATCTACACTTTCATTCGGGGATCTACGCTTCGCTAGTGGTTCGCGTCTAGGTCGAAATACAAACTTACTGGTTTTGAACTTGGATAATATTCATGTTCAGAGTTCATGAAACAATTTATTATGATTTGTATTGTTTTTATTTTAAATATATTATTAGTTTAATGACTTTGACGTAATTGTGATATGAAATTATCATTTATTGATACTTGACTTGATTTTTTTTGTTTGTTTTAGATATTAATCAATTGTGGGGTTCTCGTAGAATTTCTCCGCTTGTGCGGCGATAATTAGCTTCTTTATCAGAGGAATTTTTGCGTCATTATGAAGCCTGATTGATCCACTAGGGTGCGCGCATTCAACGCTATTAACTTACCGCTTATTATAATATATTTCGCTTGTTTATTATTCTGGATTGACATGATATACGTTCTGTTAAAATGTATATTTATGATAATGCTATATGTGGAGGTAAAACATTGTATGTATTATATCGACTTTTGCTTTATGACAATAATGAAAATATTGGCGGCCCTAATAAGGGCCTTTTGTTTGACTCGGACGACGGTGATGATGATGATGAGTCGTTTGTTTGTTCTCGGTGTTGCTGGGTGTCGTGTCGGTCAAGTTGGTCGGTAGTCTGTCCATCTGTTGGCTCCTCACTTGGAGCTGGTGTACTTGGTGACGGCCTTGGTGCCCTCGGACACGGCGTGCTTGGCCAGCTCGCCGGGAAGGAGCAGCCTGACGGCGGTCTGGATCTCCCTGCTGGTGATCGTGGACCTCTTGTTGTAGTGGGCCAGGCGGGAGGCCTCGGCGGCGATGCGCTCGAAGATGTCGTTCACGAAGCTGTTCATGATGCTCATCGCTTTGGAGGAGATACCGGTGTCGGGGTGCACCTGCTTCAGCACTTTGTAGATGTAGATTGCGTAGCTCTCCTTCCTCCTGCGCTTAGACTTCTTCTTGTCCCCCTTGGAGATGTTCTTCTGGGCCTTGCCCGACTTCTTGGCTGCTTTTCCGCTTGTCTTGGGTGGCATCTTGCTTGCTGCTCGTCGATTTTGACTTTGAAAAAATGCTATTACTATATCATATTGTTTCATTCTGCGAGGTGCAGTCCATCTAAGGACTATTTCTCGCGACCTGAGGGTAAGTCACCTGGGGGATGGTTTTTTTCTGCCCTAATGCTTGGGCTGCCTTGACAACTTGGGGGCTTAAAATACTATGCTTTTTTGTATTTTATACTATATTTTTTGTATTTGAGACTGAATTTTTTGTCGGTATTAGTTTAGGATTTAACTAATCGAATACTATCTTTTTTGTATCGGTTGTACTTTGAATATTCTTTTTTTAGAGCCAGCATTAGGGTGGGTAGATGATGGATACTGGGTGGGGGTAGGAAGGGTTCTCGTAGGGGCTAGGTTTACCTAGGCACGAAATGCTAGGGTTCGGGTGTGAAGTTAATTTTTTATAAAATGGTATGGCTAAATCCACCATGTGTTTGCGGAGTGGGGGGATGTTCGAGCCTTTATTGATTATACTGTTTCGTACGAACCAAGGGCTTTTGGTGTACCGTCTGAGTGAGGCATTCTGGAATTGCTCGAGTCGCTTTGTGTTTCCGCTGGCCCATATAGGGCTAGCGTAGGTAATGATGGGGCGGATTTGGGATTTGTATATGAGGAGTTTATTGGATATTGATGTTTTTGAGTTTTTGTGTAATAGTGGTGATAAAGCGCCGGCGGTTTGCCGGGCTTTTGTTAAAGTGTTTTTAATGTGGGGTGACCAAGTTAATCTCCTGTCTAGTGTGACTCCAAGATATTTGGCGGTCTTTTGCCATGGTATGACTTGGCCGTACATCGTGATGGTCCCTCGCTGAGCGGTAGTTCGTCCATTTCTGGAGAAATAGACGGCTACGCTCTTTGAGGGATTGACGTCTATGCGCCAGCGGTCATACCACTCTTGGAGTCTGTTTACGTCTTGCTGAAGGCGATGTGTAACCATCCTGGGCGAACCGTGGGTGACCATGAGGGTTGAGTCGTCGGCGTAGAGCATTACTTTGGAGTTAGGGTTGTCTGGGAGGGGGATATCATGAGTGTAAATGTTGAAGAGGGTGGGGGACAGCAGGGAGCCTTGGGGTACTCCTGCTGTCATGAAACGTGGGGATGAGATTGCATCACGGTATCGCACTTGAAAAGTGCGGCGCCGAAGAAATGATTTTAATACACCAAGCAGTTGGGGATCTATGTCTGTTTGGTGGAGTTTGAGAAGTAGGCCGTTTATCCATACTTTATCGAAGGCTTTGGCTATATCCAGGAAAATGGCGCCTGTAGATCTATTGGAGTTGAAGCCACCGATGACTTGCTCGGTGACCCGTAGTAGTTGGTGGAGGGTTGAGTGCTGGGCTCTGAACCCGTGCTGTTCGTCGGGTAGTGTGGATTTTTCATTTATGTGCTTGATGAGCCTAGTGAGGAGGATTTTTTCATAAATTTTCCCAATGTTGGAGAGGAGGCTGATTGGACGGTGGTTTTCGCAGAAAAGTGGATCTTTGCCCGGTTTGGGGAGTACTATGACGTGCGCGTGTTTCCAACTTTTGGGGAAATAGCGCAGTCTGAAAGCTGTATTAATAAGGTTGACTATGGCTAAGATGCCTTTTTGGGGGAGGGCTTTAAGAGCGAAGTTTGTGATTTCATCCGGGCCGGGGGCTTTTTTGTTTTTGCGGCCTTTTATGGCGCTGCGTACCTCGGCCGGGGTAGTGAAGTGGATGTTGTCAGGGGGGAGGGTGTCAAAAATGTGGTTTACGTTGCGGTTGACGTCGGCGATGTGGTCGGGATCTGCGTGTTTGTAACTGGGGCTAAACTGTTTTTCAAGGCTGTCTGCGAAAGATTCGGCTTTGTCGAGTGCGTCAAATACTAGTCCGTTTTCACTGTGTATTGGGTGGTTTGGGGTCGGTGTAGATTTTAGTTGTCTTGATAAGCGCCAGAGGGAGCCGTCCTTTGGGTTAATTTCTTGTATTTTTTTGTTCCAGGATAAGTTTGTGTTTTCGGATAGTCTTTGTCTAATTTGTTTTTGTAGTCTATTAATGGCAGTCTTTATTCTGGGGTCTGGAGTTCTAGTGAAGCGTCGTTTTAGAAAGTTTTTGTTGGAGATGAGGTCGGCTATGTCTTTTGGTAAGTCGTCGGTCGGGTTGTAGGGGAGGCGTACGGGTAAAGGTTTGGATGCGTCATTAATGGCGGTGCGTATTGTGAGGGCGAGATTGTCAACCGCAGAGTCAAGTTCGTTTGTGCTATTTATGTTTGATTTTATCGTGATGTTTTCGTCCACTTTCTGCATAAAGGCCGTCCAATCAGTTTTTTGTTTGGCTTTTGAGGGGGGGGGGTTGGTGAATTTATGTAGGGTTAGCAGCACGGGGTTGTGGTCGGAGGAGAGTTCGTTAATGGTTTGTATGCTGTACGCCCAAGATGATTTGTGTATGAGGGCGATATCTAGTACGTCTGGGGTGTGGCCACGTGACGGGAAATGTGTGGGAGTCACGGGGCCGGCGACTACTAGATCGGGATGGGAAGCGGCGAATTTGTGAAGGATTCTTCCGTTTTTGTTGGTGCGCCTACTATTCCAGGCGGAGTGCTTCGAGTTGAAGTCTCCGGCTAGAATAGTAGGGGTGGGGCCATCAAGAAGCAGCTCAAGGTCTTTAGGATCAATTTCTTTTTGTGGGGGGTTGTATATTGAGTTGATTCTTAATGGCCCGGAAGATTTTGTGAAGATGGTAATGGAGGTGCTCTCTAGTGTAGAGAGGGTAGGTGTAATATTGTGTTGGTGTGTGATTTTATTGTTCACGTAGATGGCTGTGCCACCACCTCGTGAGTGTAACCGGTCATTTTTGTACAGTGTGAAGTTGGCGATTTTTGGTGCTTGTGCGGCTGTGAAGTGTGTTTCGTTTATGAGTAGTATGTCTAATTTGTGTGTGTTGGTGAATAGGCGAGCTTCGAGCAGGTTTTTGTGGAAACCATTGGCATTCCAGAATGCCAAACGGAGCGCGTGGGGCGGGGTGGTGGTGTTAGCCATAATTTAATTTTAAAAAAGGGCAATGATCTGGGGGACTGCAGAGAGCAGTATGTTAATGTAATCTGTGGGGGTTTGGGCTGAAAGAAATTTCGGTATGATGTCGGCGATGAGTTCGCCGATTTTTTGGATGTTAAGTTTTTTCATGAAATCTGTGAATGAAAAGGGTGCTGAGTTTATTGGGGGGGGGGTGTTTGAAGAACCTGAGGGGTTGCGGGTGGGGGGCGGGTTCATGGACTGGGCGTAGGAGATGGAGGGGTTTGTGGGGTTGGATGTGAAGGTGACTTGTGGGTTTACCTCAGGTCGGCGAGCGTAGCGGGTGGAAGGTGCGGGGCGCTTTGGGCAGCCCTGGTAGTTGGCGGGGTGGGGTCCGCCGCAGTTCGTGCATGTTGCGTCTCCATCCTCGCGCTTGTGGGGGCAGGTGGCTGTGAGGTGGTTTTCGGGGCACTTAACGCAGCGGGGGGGCAGGTGACAGCCCCTCGAGGAGTGCCCGAAAAGCTGGCAGCGGTGGCACTGGGAGGGGGCGGTTTTCGGATTTAAATATTCCACCTTGATTCGCAGCTGGAAGAGGGTTTCCAGCTCAAAAATTTTTCTTCCGGCTTCGCCGTGGTTTAATTGGACGAGAACCAAGGGGGCCGCCACTCTGTTGGGTCCTGAGCGCATGCGGGTGACGCTGATGACAGGGAGGTTGAGCTCTTCTAGCTCCTCTTGTATTTCCTCCGTGGAGGTAGACGGGGGTATCCCGCGCAGGACTGCTTTCGTCGTCTTATCCTCGTATAGTTGAAAGGTGTGAAAGGGCACTTGAGATTCGTCGAGGAGACGGGTGGCTGTACGGAAGCTGTCAGAGTCTTCCGTGTTTAGGACATAGCCTGTCGGGATTGCCTTTGAGTTTGTCACTTTGACACCGGCTGCCTGTAATTTTTGGCGCATCGCGTTCCAATTGGTCGTGGTACGGATTATAATAGGGGGGATTTTCGGCTTAAAGGTTTTCGGAGCGGCGGTGGGGTCCGACTCTGTTGTTTTTGTTCCTGCTGACGAGATTGTGTCACTTGTCGTTGAGGCTGGGGGCGCGAGGACTTCAAAACGGTTATGAGTACAGGATGCGACGGGTGAGGTGGGGGGAGGAGAATTTGCCTTCCTCCTTTTGTTGGTAGCTTTCCCGTAGGGAGTGATCCAGGGTGGCGGCGGGAAATTTGGGTCATCTTCGTAGTCCTCCTGGGTGGTGACGGGCGAGGCCTGGGACGGGAATAGGGAAGCTACGTCCCCGATGTTGAAGTCGTCTGCATTTTGTTGGTAGATTGACGAGTTGGAGGTGGAGCGGGGGTCTTGTTGAGAGTAAGTTGTTTTTGTAACCCTTGTATTTGGCATAGAGTTTAGGTATTCGATGAGACTTTCTCTTGATGGGTTTAGTTTTTTCAAGTCGGCCATTGTCTCTTCCATTTTATTGAGTTGTGGTGTGTTTTTGTTGTTTGTTGGTTGTTGCTTGAGTTTTGGTGTGTTGTGCTTCGATAGCGGAATAGCAGACTAGCGGTTAGGCGAGTCTGAAAGTTTTTTCTTTGAGTTGTTTTTGTTGTGAAAGTTTGTTGTTGAAAAAATGCCATCTTTTTGAGTAGTTTACTTTACTTTCACGACGCTGTGGCGGCGATCGACTAGGGCGGCTCTCTTTCGCCTCGAGCTAGCTAGCTAGCACCCGTGCGGCCCCGTCTGCTATAGCATCGCCCGTAGCGGGGGGGAGCCGAGAGCGGCCATTGTTAGCGAGCTCGCCGAGAACGTAAATACACCGGTCCCGTGAACGAAAAAGCCACAAGCAAAAATTCAGCCAGACTCGCCTAACCGCTAGTCTGCTATTCCGCTATCGAAGCAGTTCGCAAGCACCCAGCACCCCTATCATGTCAGGTCGCGGCAAAGGAGGCAAAGTGAAGGGAAAGGCAAAGTCCCGCTCTAACCGCGCCGGACTCCAGTTCCCCGTCGGACGTATCCACCGCCTGCTGAGGAAGGGCAACTACGCCGAGAGGGTGGGCGCCGGTGCCCCCGTCTACCTGGCCGCCGTCATGGAGTACCTGGCCGCCGAGGTTCTCGAGCTGGCCGGCAACGCCGCCAGGGACAACAAGAAGACCAGGATCATCCCCCGCCATCTGCAGTTGGCCATCCGAAACGACGAGGAGCTCAACAAGCTGCTCTCCGGCGTGACCATTGCTCAGGGAGGTGTTCTGCCCAACATTCAGGCTGTTCTCCTGCCCAAGAAGACAGAAAAGAAGGCGTAATTTTGACAGCGACAAACTATACTAACATCAGAAAAAAAAATGAACGTCCCTCAAGTCCACGACCACCACACCATACCATCAAGATGACTTGATTCATTATTTAAAAAAGGCCCTTCTCAGGGCCGCCAATTTTTCTCACTATTTTAAAATTACAAAAGTCGTTATATACCTACACTATATGTAAATAATTATATTCTTCATGGTCTTAAATCTATGTATGTGCAAAATATATTCTATTCATGCATTATTATTGGCGAAAAGTTGACATTTTAAATCTCATTCAATTTGAGGTTAAAGCAACGTGTCAATCAATTTGTGATTAATGGATAATGGCAAATGGAGTAAAATTAGCTTGATTTACAAGCTGTTTCTCCTTTACGATGATGATTTTATTGAGTCTAGTCGTATTATATGATATTTTCGACTGTTTTATGACTATTCATTCATTTAGATATATTTCACAATACGCACTTACCCTTAATTTGACATTTCTGACCACAGACAATGATAAATTATAGATGATAAATCAATACAATAGTGATGGGGGTGACGCGTCCGACACTTTCGCAAAGAAAGTGATTAAAAAGTTTAAAAAAACATGAATAAATTATTGATATGGGGTGGGTGTGGGGTTTTCGTATTTTCGAAAGAGTAATTTGCAATCGGATGAACATTTGGCGGCCCTGATAAGGGCCATTTTGGGTCGAAATTGGAATGGTGAGCTGTTGTTTGTTTGTTGTCTCGCTTCGATCCGATTGATTTGATTAGATGGTCGGTCGGTTGGTTGCGTGCTCGCGGCTTAAGCACGCTCTCCGCGGATGCGTCTCGCCAGCTGGATATCCTTGGGCATGATGGTGACGCGCTTGGCGTGGATCGCGCAAAGGTTGGTGTCCTCGAAGAGGCCGACCAGGTAGGCCTCGCTCGCCTCCTGCAGGGCCATCACGGCTGAGCTCTGGAAGCGCAGGTCGGTCTTGAAGTCCTGGGCGATCTCGCGCACCAGCCGCTGGAAGGGCAGCTTGCGGATCAGCAGCTCCGTGCTCTTCTGGTAGCGGCGGATCTCGCGAAGGGCGACCGTGCCGGGCCTGTAGCGATGGGGCTTCTTCACTCCTCCGGTGGCGGGCGCGCTCTTCCTCGCCGCCTTCGTGGCCAGCTGCTTCCTGGGGGCCTTGCCTCCGGTAGACTTGCGGGCGGTCTGCTTTGTACGAGCCATGTTCTGTTTGAAATATTACAATGACCCAAAAAAGATCTCGTCACCCTATTTATAGGAAAGAACCGTGAGAGTACGACGGTGCGATGCCATTGGTCGCCCGCCGGGTCTTGGGGAGTGAGTAAATCAGGGTTGCCAATGCGTATGTTCTAAAATACCCACAGCGGAAAATTCAAAATCACAATTATGTGTATAATTTTTTTTTTGTTTTTTTTTTTTTTTTTTTTATGTACCTATATTAATATGCGTATATAATTCGTAAAAATAAGTATTTATAGTACATTTATAATATAATATATCCTGCGAAAGAAAACGAAATTATAGTACTTTTAATAATTGGCAATATTGTCGGAAAATCAAAAAAAAAACACTTTTAATGGGATCTCCGCACTTTAACTTTTCTCATTAAATTTACAATTCATAAGAATTCTCCGCAATTTTGGGAATTCACCACGAATTGGCAACCCTGCAGTCAGTCAGGCTACGCGAGTGGGGGGCCATCGTCGAGTATATAATGAAGGGGAAATCCGGAAACTCAAAAAATCGTTCTTCACCCGCCTTACTGAGCGGTTGCCTTCGCGTTCGTCTCAACCGAAAACAAACCAAAAAACACCATGACCGGTCGCGGAAAGGGAGGAAAAGGCCTCGGAAAGGGTGGAGCCAAGCGTCACAGGAAGGTGCTTCGCGATAACATCCAGGGCATCACGAAGCCGGCCATCCGCCGTCTGGCTCGCAGGGGAGGCGTCAAGCGTATCTCCGGCCTGATCTACGAGGAGACTCGCGGCGTGCTGAAGGTGTTCCTGGAGAACGTGATCAGGGATGCTGTCACCTACACCGAGCACGCCAAGAGGAAGACCGTCACCGCCATGGACGTCGTGTACGCCCTGAAGCGCCAGGGTCGCACCCTGTACGGCTTCGGCGGCTAGGCTGCGCGCGACCACCACACCATCACCGTCACCGTCACATCCACCCGATTGTTTATTTACGACAACACACTACTTGGCAGTGTGATAAAACTTAAAAAAAAAACGGCCCTTCTCAGGGCCACCACTATGTTCAAGCCGTTTAATGCATCTTACACAATTCTCGGACCGACCGACTGCCCGCAAAGTATAATATAATATGATTAGTCACGCGAGGTAAGAATTATTTCGAGGCGCAAGGAACGCCGTTTTATTTGTAAAAATAAAAAGTAGAGTTAAATTCAGAAATTTTAAACGATTCCCACTTCACGGCAAATAAGAATCTAGGAAAAAACATAAAAATAACCGCGCCGGAGCAGGAAAATTTAATAGTTTTTAATTTAAAGTTGATATTCTCTATGTAAACAGAACGGCGTCACACGCCCCTGGCATGAGGATTAAAAAAATGTTAGCTGGCTACATATCGAGTCGGAGGTCTTCTGTCTTTTGGTAGGAAAGGAAAAAAAAAAATAACCCACAAAAACGCACGATTTCATTGTACAGCAGGGAAGGACAATAAATTTAAAAGTTTCATACTTTTTACTAAAAATTCACCTTCATACTGTGTGGACTGTGAGAATTTCATTTTTGGGCTGCGTCCTTTTCATTGATGTTGTCATTCTGTGAAAAAATTCGTAAGCCTTTATGACATAATTACTCTATGACTTACTATTATTATGCGCTTCTCTATGGCGCTTCCGGAAAAACCCTTACCCGTGCTTTATTGCCATTATATAAGTTATGCGAATGAATGGTTATGATAATAATAATAATAAATAATATGAAATTCGGTGGAATGAATAATAATTGACGCATTTTACTATTATACCTCTTGCGATACTCTCTCTAATCTCATCGAATATTTTTGTATTATGCATTTATGAAATCATTGGTAGCCCTGAAAAGGGCTTTTTATCGTCAACAACTTGGCACCGCGACTCGGGTGCTCGCTTTCCGCCAGCTGATATATCCGCGGTGGTGATAGATATATTATATAATGACAATATATAACTATACACACACGTGAAGTCATGTGGAAGTCCTACTTCTTGGGTGCGGCCTTCTTCGCTGCGGGCTTGCCCTTGGGAGCTGCGGCAGCCTTCTTCGGCTTGGGCGCTTTGGGCTTCTTGGTCGGGGGCTTGGCCGACTTCTTCGCCTTCGTGGGGCTCTTTGGCTTCGCGGCAGGCTTCTTGGCGGCGGCGGCCTTCTTGGCCGGCGAGCCGGCGGGAGCCTTCTTCGCCTTGGCGGGGGCGACGGCCTTCTTCGCCTTGGCGGGCGCGGCGGCCGCCTTCCTGGGCTTCTTGGCGGCGGAGACGGCAGAGGTGCGCTTCTTGGGCGCGGCGGCGGCCGGTTTCTTGGCGCCACCGGCGGAACCCTTGGCCTTCGCCTCCAGCTTGAAGGAGCCGGACGCTCCCTTGCCCTTGGTCTGGACCAGGGCGCCGGACTCGACGGCTCCCTTCAGGTACTTCTTGATGAAGGGGGCAAGCTTATCGGCGTCGACCTTGTAGTTGGCGGTGATGTACTTCTTGATGGCCTGCAGGGACGAGCCGCCGCGCTCCTTCAGCTCCTTGATGGCGTTGTTGACCATCTCGGACGTCTTCGGGTGAGAGGGCTTCGCCTTGGGCTTCTTGGCCGCCGCGGCGGATGCCTTTGCCTTCTTGGCGGGAGTGGCCGGAACGGGAGACGCCGCCGTCGCTGCTAGTGCTGTATCTGCCATTGTAGATTGGTGCTGGTGGTGCTGTTCGGCTTGCTTGCTGATGCTGAATATATCCTCAAAAAAAAGGAAATTTTCGGAATTCGAATGGCGTCCCTACCGTGCCGCCGGCGCAGAGAGCTCGCTTGTCGATTGTGATGATGAAAACGTGTATCATTTATGCTTAGGTCCTCGGAGTAAAATAGGATTTTATCGGCGAGGATAAATTTTCCTTAACGGTAGGGCGCGGGCGGGCGTAGGACAGAGATGTGGGCCCGCGGAGGGCGGGGAATCTGCGCTCCCCGGGAGCGGCGCTAGGCGCAGTGAGGCTCCGGATGAGGAAATGCGCGAGGGCGGCGACTCGGAGTGCCACAAAAGAGACCGCAGCTCGGGAGACCCTCGAGTCGGCGGGTCGGGAGGGCGGCGTGGGCGAGGGCGGGACTCCGGCCGGGGGGTCCCGCAGCATTCCCGCCGTCGGGGGGCCCCGCGAGCGCCGACAGGGCTCCCGAGCCGCCCCGCCGTAGAACGGCGTGCCGGCCCACAGCATACATCGGGCTCGCGGTGCTCGGGCCTGTATAATATTATGTGTACGCCAAACCGACCTAGGCGTGATAATAATGCGAAATAAATTAATAATGTTATACGAAATTAATTTTAAAAAATTAAACGAGCCCTACTGATGATGCTATTATATCTGATTTCTTACAGGACAGCCGGGGGCGGCGCGGCGCGGCGTGAGATACGAGCCCTCGAAGACATGAAAATAATAACCTGGTTAAACTATTAATGTTTGCGATTGTTTATGTGCTTAAAAAAAAAACTAATTAAAAAAAAAAGAATTATGTTGATGATGATGATGAATAACGAAAGTGGGAAAAAAAAAAAAAAAAAAAAAAACCAAAAACAAAAACTACAGACAGGCAAAGAAACAAAAACCATAACTAATATAAGATATTTAATCAGAACATCATCGGATGACATATAACTGGAAAAATAACAGCAGCAAATAAATGTCTAGCATCACTTTATCCAATGATGGGAAAGAAAAGTCGGATAATAAATTACTTCTTTATAAAACAACAATAAGACCAGATTTCACGTACGGATGCCCCATTTGGGGGCACGCCGCTCCAAGTCTCATACAAAAGATTCAACTCTTTCAAAATAAAGCCATTAGACTTGCTTTAAACGCACCTAAATGGATTAGAATTTCTTCTATCCATAATGACACCAACATTCCGTTGATAAAGGACTTAATTGTTTCCCAAGCAACCAAGTTTTATGCCGGCCTTCCCAGCCATACTAATCCTACAATAAATTCCCTTTCAAAATATAGCGAAAACGATAAATTTAAATATAAAAGACCCAATATAGTCCTCCGGAAGGAATAATAGCCTGCCTACAGCCGCAGTATAGTTTTTAAGCTCTTGTTCAACAAACACCAATATAATAATAAAAATAACTGTAAAGAATCTAAAGATAATCAAATATAATTATGTTAGAGTCAATAAAAAAATCATGTTTAGGAACTCTGTAAAATTAAGTAAATCAAAAGTCATCGGATGTGTTTGCAAATTATTTGAAAATTTGTCAGCTGCATTTAGAACAAATACAAATAAAATTTGACGTTATCGTCAATTGACTTTTTGTTTTTTTTTTCTCCTTTTTACTAAATTTACTAAATTGCCACTACATTTAATCTGAAAAAAAAGAAGAAAAAAAAAACACGTGGAAAGAAGCTGTGGGTGTGCGAAAGAAAACTTATTACTTTTAATTAAGTTAAATGTTGGAAAATTTATGATTTAAATTTAATTATGGAATAAATGAAAATATCAACGGAATATATGTCGATAATTATTCACGCATCATCAGATAGTTGCACGTTTGATCGATCCACCCACTGAACTTGACACTTGGAAACGGAAACGGAAACGGAAGTCAATCACGATGCATTGTTCATGAAAAATGATGGCCGCCCGGCGTGACCGACCCCAGAGAGGGCGGCCGTTCAGGTGTTCGGGGGTCCGGTGAGAGAGCGCGGAGGCGACGGTGAAAAGCGGCGAGGAAAAGAGGTGAAACGATACGAGGAAATGAAAAGAAAGCGGAGGTCCGGACCTCCACGCGCCATATCGTTTCGCGCGCGCGAAGATAACACTGAGATTATTATTTAATGATTATTTAACAAACATCACACCCGCGCACACGCGCACACACACACACAACACACACAACACACACAACACATCAGATCCGTATAACTGGCATCAAATCGATTGATTAAAGTTTATTTACATTATTATCAAACAGCGATCACGAGAGTTACGAGATGAACACAAACAAAAAGATTGACAACTGTCTAAACCATAGAAAGAAGAAATTGGTAGAAAAAAAAAAACAAAAGTTAAAGAAACGTAAAAATAAAGAGAGTCCCCTCTGTTTGAATACTCCCCCCTATGTCCATGGCTTTTTGGGTTAGTATAATCATAAAAAAAGGCAATTAATCAAAATAACTTTTAATGATTAAAAATTAATTAATTAATTAATGTAATTTTAATTAATATCGGCAAATCTCGTTTAAAAATATTAATTATCAAATATGTAATTTTAATTAATATCGGCAAATCTCGTTTAAAAATATTAATTATCAAATAACGATTTATAAAAAATAATGATTATTCTGTCTCATATTTGTATTCAATATAACATATTTGTAATACACATTCCGTAAGCCAGGAGGAAGATTTCTGTGCAGGCAAAACCACAATTCGATAGTATGTTCACGTATGTTCTATGAAAGTTTGCGTAACCGATATTCACACAAAAATAGTAAACAAATTAATTCCAAAAGTATGCACGTTTCTTTCCTGACATGGCGCTGCATGGACTCACACCGATCTAGTATTAATATTAAAAAGTGATGAATTAAAAAAAAAATGTTGTGAAATAATAAATGTTTATCGGTAAGTACTTGATGCAATTATTTAATCAAAAATCTCCGGTGAAAGAACATATATTTGCGATGGCAACACTGCGCCATAAAGTCGTTTTCCTTACGTCAAATGTCGTTTATTGTTTTACCGTTTTGTTTGAAATCATATTTTTGATCTAGCCTCTGTCATGACAGAGATCATTGTGATATTAGTGTTTTTACAGTGGATAAACTTTAATCAATTGATATGATGTGCGTGAAATATCTACGTATCTGATTTTATATCGGGCAATAATGCGAGTTGTTTGTTTTGACATGACGTGAATAAATCCCGCTTTTCGGGTAGATATCCACCGGATCGGGTAGTTCATTCGTCCCCATGCCGTCCATCGTCTTCTCCCATCCGTCATAGTCATCATCGTCGTCATAATAATATTATATCGCAAACAAACGAATATAAAACGATCACAAAAACAAAATGGCGCGTGGATGTTCAGACGTTGTGTACATCGTGGAACTTCATAATGCGGTGTATAGTAGAAGAATTTGTAAGCTTTTTAAGTTAATTTCATCAAAGTTCACCAGTCCTAAAGAGTCCTATATTCTCTCGAGCCTTTAAAAATAAATATCAATTCTACTTTTGCCCCCAATCTTCTAATAAACCATACAATATTCAACAGTAATGTATGTTAAAAGAATAGCAAATGTGAAATCAATGTCCAGTGTTTTTCTACTACAGTGTGTTTATCTGAGGTGACTGGCCAGGTTTGGACATGTTTTTCTGTTTTCACAAAAGGGCGCTATACAAATTATCGAATTATTGTTATTACAAGGCGTCCGTATCATTTGTGTAATTATGTAAATGTCCCAACTGCTGCTAACCACCTGGAGCCAATGAGACTATGTACAGAATGGTGGGACAACAGTTGGTATGACTTAGATAATAATGAAAAGTAAGAATAACCTAACCTAACCCAACCTAACCCAACCCAACCTAACCCAACCTAACCTAACTTAACCCAACCTAACCTAACTTAACCCAACCTAACCCAACCTAACCTAACCCAACCTAACCCAACTCAACCCAACCTAACCTAACCTAACCCAACCTAACCCAACCTAACCTAACCTAACCTAACCCAACCTAACCTAACCTAACCTAACCCAACCTAACCCAACCTAACCTAACCCAACCTAACCCAACCTAACCTAACCCAACCTAACCTAACCCAACCTAACCCAACCTAACCCAACCCAACCTAACCCAACCTAACCCAACCCAACCTAACCTAACCCAACCTAACCTAACCCAACCTAACTTAACCCAACCCAACCTAACCTAACTTAACCCAACCTAACCTAATCCAACCTAACCCAACCTAACCTAACCCAACCTAAACTAATCCAATCTAAACTAACCTAACCCAACCTAAACTAACCCAACCTAATCTATAACCTAACATACAACCCAACCCAACCTAACAGCGTTGTTTGTGTGGTGCCAGGAGTCCCTTTTGGGTGGAATTTTTTTTTCTAAATCCCCTGTTTTAACCCCCCCCCTCCTCCCTCACCCCTCTCACTCCACCACTCCCTCTCCTGACCTAACCTAAGCTAATCCGACCCAACCTACCAGCGTTGTTTGTGTGGTGCGAGGAGTCCTTTTTGTGTACTATTTTTTTTTAAATACCTCTTTCTTCCCCCCCCCCCCTCCTCCTCCTCCTCCTCCTCCTCCTCCTTCCCTTCCCTTCCCTTCCCTTCCCTTCCCATTCCTTTCCTTCCCTTCCCATTCCTTTCCTTTCCTTTCCTTTCCTTTCCTTTCCTTTCCTTTCCTTTCCTTTCCTTTCCTTTCCTTTCCTTTCCTTTCCTTTCCTTTCCTTCCCTTACCTTACCTTACCTTTCCTTTCCTTTCCTTTCCTTTCCTTTCCTTTCCTTTCCTTTCCTTTCCTTTCCTTTCCTTTCCTTTCCTTTCCTTTCCTTTCCTTTCCTTTCCTTTCCTTTCCTTTCCTTTCCTTTCCTTTCCTTTCCTTTCCTTTCCTTTCCTTTCCTTTCCTTTCCTTTCCTTTCCTTTCCTTTCCTTTCCTTTCCTTTCCTTTCCTTTCCTTTCCTTTCCTTTCCTTTCCTTTCCTTTCCTTTCCTTTCCTTTCCTTTCCTTTCCTTTCCTTTCCTTTCCTTTCCTTTCCTTTCCTTTCCTTTCCTTTCCTTTCCTTTCCTTTCCTTTCCTTTCCTTTCCTTTCCTTTCCTTTCCTTTCCTTTCCTTTCCTTTCCTTTCCTTTCCTTTCCTTTCCTTTCCTTTCCTTTCCTTTCCTTTCCTTTCCTTTCCTTTCCTTTCCTTTCCTTTCCTTTCCTTTCCTTTCCTTTCCTTTCCTTTCCTTTCCTTTCCTTTCCTTTCCTTTCCTTTCCTTCCTTCCTTCTTCCTTACCTTCCCTTCCCTTTCCTTTCCTTTCCTAACCTTTCCTTTCCTTTCCTTTCCTTTCCTTTCCTTTCCTTTCCTTTCCTTTACTTTACTTTACTTTACTTTACTTTACTTTACTTTACTTTACTTTACTTACCTTACCTTACCTTACCCCCAATTATTAATGATATTATTGTGTTTGCAGGTTCCTTCCGACCGGAGCATTTTCTGTGCTGTGCGAGGTGAGCGGTGATGCGCTGCTTTCTCGGGGTGGGTGCGAGCAGCTCGCTCTCTGCTGTCCCGGGAAACTTGTACGGGCCCGAAGCCAGCCGGAGTCCCGCTCTCCTGTTATTCTGAAAGTCAAGAAATGTAAGAACAACTAGCACAGACGAATTCTTAATTAACGTCATATCAATTAAACAACTCTATTCTAAAACAATACTCCTTTACACATTTACATAAATACAAACCACATTAAATAACAACCGACACGCACGTGTATCGGTGTACAATATGTACATTTTAACGCAGCGTCACGTTCATTGTACACTATAGTTTCATATAGTGCAAACTTCTAGACGTGATTTGTTATATTAGATTGCCTTGTTGGCAATAAGAAAGAGAATTAAATTTTATATACATATATCCTGGAGGTGATTTAATCATTAGTAAAAATCATTTAATAAATAATTATTGCAGAGTGCTATTATATCGTATTCATCTCGGTTTAAAAATATTGACGTCTGATAATGTTATAACAAAATAATATCATCGCTTCAAGCGTTGTTCAATTCATTTACGAGCGGAGAATTATTATTAATATGATGATCAAAACCTGTCGGTTCCGGTTCATATAGTGCAAACTTCTAGACGTGATTTGTTATAATAGATTGCCTTGTTGGCAATAAGAAAGAGAATTAAATTTTATATACATATATCCTGGAGGTGATTTAATCATTAGTAAAAATCATTTAATAAATAATTATTGCAGAGTGCTATTATATCGTATTCATCTCGGTTTAAAAATATTGACGTCTGATAATGTTATAACAAAATAATATCATCGCTTCAAGCGTTGTTCAATTCATTTACGAGCGGAGAATTATTATTAATATGATGATCAAAACCTGTCGGTTCCGGTTCCATGATATTTCATCAAAATGACAATTCAACACACCTCCAAAAAGTGATATAGCGTCATGAAAAGTGATGAAACAAAAAATACGTTTAATAGTTACCTACGTAACCTACTTAGCCTAGTTTTTGTTTCATCACTTTTCATGACTTCATATCACTTTTTGGAGGTGTGTTGAATTGTCATTTTGACGAAATACCCGGTCACTCACAGTCAAAACGATCAAGTTATTTATTATTAGATCACGCACAAGTATTTAATTAAAAATAATATAAATTACATATTTAAAAATACATCTTTAGCCATCGTACATCTTTCTTTCTTTCGAAAAGTTCAATAATAAAATTCTTATAGTTAGTTAAAAGTGTAGAGTGTATAGTCTGGCCTCAAACCATTTTTTGTCTGTCTGTTGGTACGATATCATTTTCCTTTATCGGCATTAGAGGTCAGCAGTCTGTGTAGAGCTTTTATACTTATTACATAAATTTCCTCTACCGAATAAGATGAAGGTGATATATAATTGTTAATTTCCTTCTCTCATCTCATATCTGTGAATAAATTGTGTAATGAATGAATTTAAATCTATCTATTCAAATACTGCCGCCGCAGAGTTTGGTTCGCGGATTTGCCACCAGAGACAGGGATCTACACTTTCATTCGGGGATCTACGCTTCGCTAGTGGTTCGCGTCTAGGTCGAAATACAAACTTACTGGTTTTGAACTTGGATAATATTCATGTTCAGAGTTCATGAAACAATTTATTATGATTTGTATTGTTTTTATTTTAAATATATTATTAGTTTAATGACTTTGACGTAATTGTGATATGAAATTATCATTTATTGATACTTGACTTGATTTTTTTTGTTTGTTTTAGATATTAATCAATTGTGGGGTTCTCGTAGAATTTCTCCGCTTGTGCGGCGATAATTAGCTTCTTTATCAGAGGAATTTTTGCGTCATTATGAAGCCTGATTGATCCACTAGGGTGCGCGCATTCAACGCTATTAACTTACCGCTTATTATAATATATTTCGCTTGTTTATTATTCTGGATTGACATGATATACGTTCTGTTAAAATGTATATTTATGATAATGCTATATGTGGAGGTAAAACATTGTATGTATTATATCGACTTTTGCTTTATGACAATAATGAAAATATTGGCGGCCCTAATAAGGGCCTTTTGTTTGACTCGGACGACGGTGATGATGATGATGAGTCGTTTGTTTGTTCTCGGTGTTGCTGGGTGTCGTGTCGGTCAAGTTGGTCGGTAGTCTGTCCATCTGTTGGCTCCTCACTTGGAGCTGGTGTACTTGGTGACGGCCTTGGTGCCCTCGGACACGGCGTGCTTGGCCAGCTCGCCGGGAAGGAGCAGCCTGACGGCGGTCTGGATCTCCCTGCTGGTGATCGTGGACCTCTTGTTGTAGTGGGCCAGGCGGGAGGCCTCGGCGGCGATGCGCTCGAAGATGTCGTTCACGAAGCTGTTCATGATGCTCATCGCCTTGGAGGAGATACCGGTGTCGGGGTGCACCTGCTTCAGCACTTTGTAGATGTAGATTGCGTAGCTCTCCTTCCTCCTGCGCTTAGACTTCTTCTTGTCCCCCTTGGAGATGTTCTTCTGGGCCTTGCCCGACTTCTTGGCTGCTTTTCCGCTTGTCTTGGGTGGCATCTTGCTTGCTGCTCGTCGATTTTGACTTTGAAAAAATGCCATCTTTTTGAGTAGTTTACTTTACTTTCACGACGCTGTGGCGGCGATCGACTAGGGCGGCTCTCTTTCGCCTCGAGCTAGCTAGCTAGCACCCGTGCGGCCCCGTCTGCTATAGCATCGCCCGTAGCGGGGGGGAGCCGAGAGCGGCCATTGTTAGCGAGCTCGCCGAGAACGTAAATACACCGGTCCCGTGAACGAAAAAGCCACAAGCAAAAATTCAGCCAGACTCGCCTAACCGCTAGTCTGCTATTCCGCTATCGAAGCAGTTCGCAAGCACCCAGCACCCCTATCATGTCAGGTCGCGGCAAAGGAGGCAAAGTGAAGGGAAAGGCAAAGTCCCGCTCTAACCGCGCCGGACTCCAGTTCCCCGTCGGACGTATCCACCGCCTGCTGAGGAAGGGCAACTACGCCGAGAGGGTGGGCGCCGGTGCCCCCGTCTACCTGGCCGCCGTCATGGAGTACCTGGCCGCCGAGGTTCTCGAGCTGGCCGGCAACGCCGCCAGGGACAACAAGAAGACCAGGATCATCCCCCGCCATCTGCAGTTGGCCATCCGAAACGACGAGGAGCTCAACAAGCTGCTCTCCGGCGTGACCATTGCTCAGGGAGGTGTTCTGCCCAACATTCAGGCTGTTCTCCTGCCCAAGAAGACAGAAAAGAAGGCGTAATTTTGACAGCGACAAACTATACTAACATCAGAAAAAAAAATGAACGTCCCTCAAGTCCACGACCACCACACCATACCATCAAGATGACTTGATTCATTATTTAAAAAAGGCCCTTCTCAGGGCCGCCAATTTTTCTCACTATTTTAAAATTACAAAAGTCGTTATATACCTACACTATATGTAAATAATTATATTCTTCATGGTCTTAAATCTATGTATGTGCAAAATATATTCTATTCATGCATTATTATTGGCGAAAAGTTGACATTTTAAATCTCATTCAATTTGAGGTTAAAGCAACGTGTCAATCAATTTGTGATTAATGGATAATGGCAAATGGAGTAAAATTAGCTTGATTTACAAGCTGTTTCTCCTTTACGATGATGATTTTATTGAGTCTAGTCGTATTATATGATATTTTCGACTGTTTTATGACTATTCATTCATTTAGATATATTTCACAATACGCACTTACCCTTAATTTGACATTTCTGACCACAGACAATGATAAATTATAGATGATAAATCAATACAATAGTGATGGGGGTGACGCGTCCGACACTTTCGCAAAGAAAGTGATTAAAAAGTTTAAAAAAACATGAATAAATTATTGATATGGGGTGGGTGTGGGGTTTTCGTATTTTCGAAAGAGTAATTTGCAATCGGATGAACATTTGGCGGCCCTGATAAGGGCCATTTTGGGTCGAAATTGGAATGGTGAGCTGTTGTTTGTTTGTTGTCTCGCTTCGATCCGATTGATTTGATTAGATGGTCGGTCGGTTGGTTGCGTGCTCGCGGCTTAAGCACGCTCTCCGCGGATGCGTCTCGCCAGCTGGATATCCTTGGGCATGATGGTGACGCGCTTGGCGTGGATCGCGCAAAGGTTGGTGTCCTCGAAGAGGCCGACCAGGTAGGCCTCGCTCGCCTCCTGCAGGGCCATCACGGCTGAGCTCTGGAAGCGCAGGTCGGTCTTGAAGTCCTGGGCGATCTCGCGCACCAGCCGCTGGAAGGGCAGCTTGCGGATCAGCAGCTCCGTGCTCTTCTGGTAGCGGCGGATCTCGCGAAGGGCGACCGTGCCGGGCCTGTAGCGATGGGGCTTCTTCACTCCTCCGGTGGCGGGCGCGCTCTTCCTCGCCGCCTTCGTGGCCAGCTGCTTCCTGGGGGCCTTGCCTCCGGTAGACTTGCGGGCGGTCTGCTTTGTACGAGCCATGTTCTGTTTGAAATATTACAATGACCCAAAAAAGATCTCGTCACCCTATTTATAGGAAAGAACCGTGAGAGTACGACGGTGCGATGCCATTGGTCGCCCGCCGGGTCTTGGGGAGTGAGTAAATCAGGGTTGCCAATGCGTATGTTCTAAAATACCCACAGCGGAAAATTCAAAATCACAATTATGTGTATAATTTTTTTTTTGTTTTTTTTTTTTTTTTTTTTATGTACCTATATTAATATGCGTATATAATTCGTAAAAATAAGTATTTATAGTACATTTATAATATAATATATCCTGCGAAAGAAAACGAAATTATAGTACTTTTAATAATTGGCAATATTGTCGGAAAATCAAAAAAAAAACACTTTTAATGGGATCTCCGCACTTTAACTTTTCTCATTAAATTTACAATTCATAAGAATTCTCCGCAATTTTGGGAATTCACCACGAATTGGCAACCCTGCAGTCAGTCAGGCTACGCGAGTGGGGGGCCATCGTCGAGTATATAATGAAGGGGAAATCCGGAAACTCAAAAAATCGTTCTTCACCCGCCTTACTGAGCGGTTGCCTTCGCGTTCGTCTCAACCGAAAACAAACCAAAAAACACCATGACCGGTCGCGGAAAGGGAGGAAAAGGCCTCGGAAAGGGTGGAGCCAAGCGTCACAGGAAGGTGCTTCGCGATAACATCCAGGGCATCACGAAGCCGGCCATCCGCCGTCTGGCTCGCAGGGGAGGCGTCAAGCGTATCTCCGGCCTGATCTACGAGGAGACTCGCGGCGTGCTGAAGGTGTTCCTGGAGAACGTGATCAGGGATGCTGTCACCTACACCGAGCACGCCAAGAGGAAGACCGTCACCGCCATGGACGTCGTGTACGCCCTGAAGCGCCAGGGTCGCACCCTGTACGGCTTCGGCGGCTAGGCTGCGCGCGACCACCACACCATCACCGTCACCGTCACATCCACCCGATTGTTTATTTACGACAACACACTACTTGGCAGTGTGATAAAACTTAAAAAAAAAACGGCCCTTCTCAGGGCCACCACTATGTTCAAGCCGTTTAATGCATCTTACACAATTCTCGGACCGACCGACTGCCCGCAAAGTATAATATAATATGATTAGTCACGCGAGGTAAGAATTATTTCGAGGCGCAAGGAACGCCGTTTTATTTGTAAAAATAAAAAGTAGAGTTAAATTCAGAAATTTTAAACGATTCCCACTTCACGGCAAATAAGAATCTAGGAAAAAACATAAAAATAACCGCGCCGGAGCAGGAAAATTTAATAGTTTTTAATTTAAAGTTGATATTCTCTATGTAAACAGAACGGCGTCACACGCCCCTGGCATGAGGATTAAAAAAATGTTAGCTGGCTACATATCGAGTCGGAGGTCTTCTGTCTTTTGGTAGGAAAGGAAAAAAAAAAATAACCCACAAAAACGCACGATTTCATTGTACAGCAGGGAAGGACAATAAATTTAAAAGTTTCATACTTTTTACTAAAAATTCACCTTCATACTGTGTGGACTGTGAGAATTTCATTTTTGGGCTGCGTCCTTTTCATTGATGTTGTCATTCTGTGAAAAAATTCGTAAGCCTTTATGACATAATTACTCTATGACTTACTATTATTATGCGCTTCTCTATGGCGCTTCCGGAAAAACCCTTACCCGTGCTTTATTGCCATTATATAAGTTATGCGAATGAATGGTTATGATAATAATAATAATAAATAATATGAAATTCGGTGGAATGAATAATAATTGACGCATTTTACTATTATACCTCTTGCGATACTCTCTCTAATCTCATCGAATATTTTTGTATTATGCATTTATGAAATCATTGGTAGCCCTGAAAAGGGCTTTTTATCGTCAACAACTTGGCACCGCGACTCGGGTGCTCGCTTTCCGCCAGCTGATATATCCGCGGTGGTGATAGATATATTATATAATGACAATATATAACTATACACACACGTGAAGTCATGTGGAAGTCCTACTTCTTGGGTGCGGCCTTCTTCGCTGCGGGCTTGCCCTTGGGAGCTGCGGCAGCCTTCTTCGGCTTGGGCGCTTTGGGCTTCTTGGTCGGGGGCTTGGCCGACTTCTTCGCCTTCGTGGGGCTCTTTGGCTTCGCGGCAGGCTTCTTGGCGGCGGCGGCCTTCTTGGCCGGCGAGCCGGCGGGAGCCTTCTTCGCCTTGGCGGGGGCGACGGCCTTCTTCGCCTTGGCGGGCGCGGCGGCCGCCTTCCTGGGCTTCTTGGCGGCGGAGACGGCAGAGGTGCGCTTCTTGGGCGCGGCGGCGGCCGGTTTCTTGGCGCCACCGGCGGAACCCTTGGCCTTCGCCTCCAGCTTGAAGGAGCCGGACGCTCCCTTGCCCTTGGTCTGGACCAGGGCGCCGGACTCGACGGCTCCCTTCAGGTACTTCTTGATGAAGGGGGCAAGCTTATCGGCGTCGACCTTGTAGTTGGCGGTGATGTACTTCTTGATGGCCTGCAGGGACGAGCCGCCGCGCTCCTTCAGCTCCTTGATGGCGTTGTTGACCATCTCGGACGTCTTCGGGTGAGAGGGCTTCGCCTTGGGCTTCTTGGCCGCCGCGGCGGATGCCTTTGCCTTCTTGGCGGGAGTGGCCGGAACGGGAGACGCCGCCGTCGCTGCTAGTGCTGTATCTGCCATTGTAGATTGGTGCTGGTGGTGCTGTTCGGCTTGCTTGCTGATGCTGAATATATCCTCAAAAATTTTTTTTTTCATTTTCATTTTCTAGATTCTTATATTCCATGAAGTGGTGAATCATTTAAATTTACTGAATTTAAAGTTAATGTTCTTTATACAAATAGAACGGCGTCATATGCGCCTCACAATTTTTACCTCATATGGGTTTATTCAAATATTACCTGGCTTTTATAGACTTAGAGGCCTTGTATTTTCTCGGTAGGGAAAAAATTTGTTACCTAAAAACCCTACTAAAATTGCATGTATCATCATCCAGCATCAGCACCAGCGGCGACCTACAGCGGCCATATACTACATACGTGTCTGTTTGTGTTGTGTTGGGAAGGGGGAGGAAATTTTTTGGCTGCGCCCTTTTGTTGGAATCCTTCCGCATTTGCCGTTGGGAGTAAGGAAAATCGCAGAAAACCTTACCCAGGAAGGAGCGGCCGAACGTCAACTTGAAACGTTTGCGGCCTTCAGTAACATCGGTATATGATGTCCTGCATTTTTGAGATGTGTGTGTGTGTGTCTGTTTTTATGTAAATATATACTTATGGGAAGATAGAAAATAAACATACATATACATACAAATTATAAAATATTATATAAATATATAAATAGATATATAAACGTTATATATTTAGGAAGGGAGTCGGGAGTTCAGGAAATACCTACTGCTCGCTATTCGTCCGCGTCTAATTCTGGTATGTGCCATATGTGGTCATGGTCCATGAGGATGTGTTTCGGTAGTCTATGTGTGTATCTGAATGTCAAGTCGCTCGGAGCATTGTATTGTCCTATGTCTCGTATAAGTTGATTTTTACTAAGTGTGAGTGATTTGTAAAAGCGTTCAGTCAGTCTGTGTGTGAATTCGTATAGAGTTGGAATTTGTTCTCGTTCGTGTAATCTCTTCAAGTTTGTTCTGAGTCTTGTGTTGTATGTGATTTTAATGCAGAGATTTTGAAGTGTCTGTAGATTCTTGTGGTCTGAGTGTGAGATGCTGCTCCATACGGGAATCGCATAAGAGAGTACTGGACGAATGAGCGAGTAGTAGACGAGGAGTTTGGTTTTGGGAAGTAGCGGACTCCGTCTATTGAAAATTGGCTTCATCATGCCGATCGCTTGTCGCGTGCGCGTGTGTATCTTCGCTTGGTGAGATTTCCAGTTGAGGCGGGAGTCCATGGTCAGGCCCAGATATGTCACTTCATCTTTCCATTCTATGCTGTGTCCTCCCATTTCGATGTTAAAGTCAGGTGTTCTGTTTACACGTTTTCTCGTGAACATGATGGCTTCAGTTTTCGCCTCGTTCAGTTTCAGGCGCCATTTTTTGTAGTATTCTACGAGCGCATCGAGCGCCCTCTGTAGGTAAATAGCGGCCATATTCGCTTTCAGCGAGGAAACGTATAGTTTGACGTCATCAGCGTAGATAGACAGATTGCATCTCTCGTCTCGGGGGATGTCGAAGGTAAACAGAATGAAGAGAAATGGTCCAAGTAAACTTCCTTGCGGCACGCCTTTTGGAATCTCACGCATTGAAGATAGCACGTTCCTTATGAACACTCTGAACGATCTATTCTTTAGGTATTCCTGTATCAGTCTCGTTAGGTATATGGGCGTGTTAGTGCGGTGCAGTTTATGCACGAGCCCGTCAATCCATACTGTGTCGAATGCCTTCTCTAGGTCGATGAGCGCAGCGGCGGTGAAGCGATGTTCGTTAAATTTTCTTGCGATAAATTCCGCTACTCTGGTGAGTTGATGGGTCGTGGAGTGCCTCTTTCTGAAGCCGAACTGCTCGTCTGGCAACGTTTTGTTGTCGTCGTGGTGTGGTACAAGCCTGTTGAGTATAATTTGTTCAAATACCTTGCTCAGCGTAGATAATAGGCTAATCGGCCGGTAACTTGTCGGCTGCGTTCTATCTTTATTCGGCTTTGCGAAAGGCAGCACGGTCGCCGATTTCCAGATCTGGGGGAAATGCCCGGTCATGAGGCAGGCATTGAACAATTTTGTTGTGTAGATGATGGCTTTTTGAGGGAGATGTTTGAGTAAAATGTTATGAATTTGATCGCTTCCCGGCGCCTTGTTTGTTCTCAATCGCCTGATTGTGACTGCAATCTCGCTTGGCGTAGCAAAGTGAATATCTTCAGCGTTTGTTTGCTCTGCTTCCCTCAAGTCTCGTAGAGAGTCTTCTACGGTCCGGTCTGTAGCCGGGTCGGAAAGGCCGTCTGTAGCGGCGTAGGCTCTCTCGAACCCGTCGGCGAGTGTTTCAGCTTTTTCTTGTAGCGAAAGCGCCGTCCCGGGGCCGTTCAATTTCTGTAGCGGGGGGATTGTGAAGTCTTTATGTCGCAGCGCGCTTGCCATTTTCCATAGGGAATTATCCTTCGGCGTGAGTGATGCGACTTTTTTGTCCCAAAGTTCGCGCTTGAGTTCTGCGATTTCGGTCTTGATTTCCCTCTGCAGGCAGTTATACGCTGTCTTGAAATATTCGTCGCGTGTGCGGTGAAACATGCGTCGCAGGCGATTTTTCTCCTTGATGAGCGATAGAACGTACTCGGGAAGCTTGATCGTGTATGGGTGTATTTCTTTGAGAGGAATGTGTGTATCTTGTGCTGTTTGAAGAATCTCTGTGAGAGTGCTTGTAGCTGCGTCGATTTCTTGTGGCGTGCGCAGAGTTCCCGAAGTGAGATGAATTCGTTCGTTGACTTCTTTTTTGAATCCTTCCCAGTTCGCATCCTTGTAATTGCGCTGTTTTCTGGGGGTCCTTGAAGTTGTGCCGCCTATAGTAAAGCTCACGGGCAGGTGGTCCGAAGACAGTTCGTCTAGTGTGCGCAGTGGAGATATTGTCTTGACATTTTTCTCGAGTACTATGTCCAGTGTACTCGGATATCTAGATCGTTGCGAGTAGTACGTAGGTCTGTCGGGCGCCATTATCGAATAGGTATTTGTCTGCATGTGTGTAAAGAGCGTATTTCCGTTCGCATTTCCTCTGTAGTTATTCCAATAGTTGTGTTTGGCGTTCAAGTCGCCTCCCATCACAACAATCGGTCCCAGATTGAGCAATTTATTGAGATCTTCTCTCACTAGGTTACTTTGGGTGCAGTATACGGAGATGATGGTATGCGCTCTACCCTCTATGGTGACTTCGATAATCGTGGCTTCAGCGTGCTTCAACTTCGGAGTAGGTATTCTTGTGGACGTCATAGATTGCCGAACGAATATTGCGGTTCCTCCGCCTGATCTTCCTTGTCGATCGTCACGATAAATCTCGAAACCTTGCACTCTCAGCGGTACGCTTGGATTCAAGTGAGATTCTGATAGGAGAATAATGTCGGTGTGTAATTCGTTTGCCAAAGCGAGCAGTTCGTCTGTCTTGTTGCGCACGCTAAATGCGTTCCATACGAGGACTTTCACCGTCTCGGTATTAGGCATCGAGGGTGTCTAGGAGCTCAATCAGGATGACGAGCTTGTCTGCTCTTGTTGCGCAGCGGGCGAGCTGTGATCGCATCCTCAGGAGGCCTTGGAGTAGGGCCATCAAGTCCAGGTTATCTTCAGAAGAGGTGGACGCGCGCACGGGCTCCTGCTGTGGGCGGGGTTGTGGGGGCGGCGCGGTCTCGCGCTGCTCTTGGGCGGGGGCGGTGCCTCCGGCTACGTTGGCCCATGTGCGTCCATCCGTCCTCGGCTGAGGAGGTGGCCTGCTCGGGTTCTGTTCTGCCGGCGGTCGTTGGGCCCTTCTGGCAGGTCGCTGCTGTATTGAGGCGACGTACGCTACCCGCTTGGGGCAGCCTCTGTAGTTGGCGGGATGCGGGCCTGAGCAGTTGCAGCATGCGGCGGGCTCATCTCTCGTCTTCTTGGGGCATTCTGCCGAAGCATGCTCCAGTAGATTGGTGCTGGTGGTGCTGTTCGGCTTGCTTGCTGATGCTGAATATATCCTCAAAAAAAAGGAAATTTTCGGAATTCGAATGGCGTCCCTACCGTGCCGCCGGCGCAGAGAGCTCGCTTGTCGATTGTGATGATGAAAACGTGTATCATTTATGCTTAGGTCCTCGGAGTAAAATAGGATTTTATCGGCGAGGATAAATTTTCCTTAACGGTAGGGCGCGGGCGGGCGTAGGACAGAGATGTGGGCCCGCGGAGGGCGGGGAATCTGCGCTCCCCGGGAGCGGCGCTAGGCGCAGTGAGGCTCCGGATGAGGAAATGCGCGAGGGCGGCGACTCGGAGTGCCACAAAAGAGACCGCAGCTCGGGAGACCCTCGAGTCGGCGGGTCGGGAGGGCGGCGTGGGCGAGGGCGGGACTCCGGCCGGGGGGTCCCGCAGCATTCCCGCCGTCGGGGGGCCCCGCGAGCGCCGACAGGGCTCCCGAGCCGCCCCGCCGTAGAACGGCGTGCCGGCCCACAGCATACATCGGGCTCGCGGTGCTCGGGCCTGTATAATATTATGTGTACGCCAAACCGACCTAGGCGTGATAATAATGCGAAATAAATTAATAATGTTATACGAAATTAATTTTAAAAAATTAAACGAGCCCTACTGATGATGCTATTATATCTGATTTCTTACAGGACAGCCGGGGGCGGCGCGGCGCGGCGTGAGATACGAGCCCTCGAAGACATGAAAATAATAACCTGGTTAAACTATTAATGTTTGCGATTGTTTATGTGCTTAAAAAAAAAACTAATTAAAAAAAAAAGAATTATGTTGATGATGATGATGAATAACGAAAGTGGGAAAAAAAAAAAAAAAAAAAAAAACCAAAAACAAAAACTACAGACAGGCAAAGAAACAAAAACCATAACTAATATAAGATATTTAATCAGAACATCATCGGATGACATATAACTGGAAAAATAACAGCAGCAAATAAATGTCTAGCATCACTTTATCCAATGATGGGAAAGAAAAGTCGGATAATAAATTACTTCTTTATAAAACAACAATAAGACCAGATTTCACGTACGGATGCCCCATTTGGGGGCACGCCGCTCCAAGTCTCATACAAAAGATTCAACTCTTTCAAAATAAAGCCATTAGACTTGCTTTAAACGCACCTAAATGGATTAGAATTTCTTCTATCCATAATGACACCAACATTCCGTTGATAAAGGACTTAATTGTTTCCCAAGCAACCAAGTTTTATGCCGGCCTTCCCAGCCATACTAATCCTACAATAAATTCCCTTTCAAAATATAGCGAAAACGATAAATTTAAATATAAAAGACCCAATATAGTCCTCCGGAAGGAATAATAGCCTGCCTACAGCCGCAGTATAGTTTTTAAGCTCTTGTTCAACAAACACCAATATAATAATAAAAATAACTGTAAAGAATCTAAAGATAATCAAATATAATTATGTTAGAGTCAATAAAAAAATCATGTTTAGGAACTCTGTAAAATTAAGTAAATCAAAAGTCATCGGATGTGTTTGCAAATTATTTGAAAATTTGTCAGCTGCATTTAGAACAAATACAAATAAAATTTGACGTTATCGTCAATTGACTTTTTGTTTTTTTTTTCTCCTTTTTACTAAATTTACTAAATTGCCACTACATTTAATCTGAAAAAAAAGAAGAAAAAAAAAACACGTGGAAAGAAGCTGTGGGTGTGCGAAAGAAAACTTATTACTTTTAATTAAGTTAAATGTTGGAAAATTTATGATTTAAATTTAATTATGGAATAAATGAAAATATCAACGGAATATATGTCGATAATTATTCACGCATCATCAGATAGTTGCACGTTTGATCGATCCACCCACTGAACTTGACACTTGGAAACGGAAACGGAAACGGAAGTCAATCACGATGCATTGTTCATGAAAAATGATGGCCGCCCGGCGTGACCGACCCCAGAGAGGGCGGCCGTTCAGGTGTTCGGGGGTCCGGTGAGAGAGCGCGGAGGCGACGGTGAAAAGCGGCGAGGAAAAGAGGTGAAACGATACGAGGAAATGAAAAGAAAGCGGAGGTCCGGACCTCCACGCGCCATATCGTTTCGCGCGCGCGAAGATAACACTGAGATTATTATTTAATGATTATTTAACAAACATCACACCCGCGCACACGCGCACACACACACACAACACACACAACACACACAACACATCAGATCCGTATAACTGGCATCAAATCGATTGATTAAAGTTTATTTACATTATTATCAAACAGCGATCACGAGAGTTACGAGATGAACACAAACAAAAAGATTGACAACTGTCTAAACCATAGAAAGAAGAAATTGGTAGAAAAAAAAAAACAAAAGTTAAAGAAACGTAAAAATAAAGAGAGTCCCCTCTGTTTGAATACTCCCCCCTATGTCCATGGCTTTTTGGGTTAGTATAATCATAAAAAAAGGCAATTAATCAAAATAACTTTTAATGATTAAAAATTAATTAATTAATTAATGTAATTTTAATTAATATCGGCAAATCTCGTTTAAAAATATTAATTATCAAATATGTAATTTTAATTAATATCGGCAAATCTCGTTTAAAAATATTAATTATCAAATAACGATTTATAAAAAATAATGATTATTCTGTCTCATATTTGTATTCAATATAACATATTTGTAATACACATTCCGTAAGCCAGGAGGAAGATTTCTGTGCAGGCAAAACCACAATTCGATAGTATGTTCACGTATGTTCTATGAAAGTTTGCGTAACCGATATTCACACAAAAATAGTAAACAAATTAATTCCAAAAGTATGCACGTTTCTTTCCTGACATGGCGCTGCATGGACTCACACCGATCTAGTATTAATATTAAAAAGTGATGAATTAAAAAAAAAATGTTGTGAAATAATAAATGTTTATCGGTAAGTACTTGATGCAATTATTTAATCAAAAATCTCCGGTGAAAGAACATATATTTGCGATGGCAACACTGCGCCATAAAGTCGTTTTCCTTACGTCAAATGTCGTTTATTGTTTTACCGTTTTGTTTGAAATCATATTTTTGATCTAGCCTCTGTCATGACAGAGATCATTGTGATATTAGTGTTTTTACAGTGGATAAACTTTAATCAATTGATATGATGTGCGTGAAATATCTACGTATCTGATTTTATATCGGGCAATAATGCGAGTTGTTTGTTTTGACATGACGTGAATAAATCCCGCTTTTCGGGTAGATATCCACCGGATCGGGTAGTTCATTCGTCCCCATGCCGTCCATCGTCTTCTCCCATCCGTCATAGTCATCATCGTCGTCATAATAATATTATATCGCAAACAAACGAATATAAAACGATCACAAAAACAAAATGGCGCGTGGATGTTCAGACGTTGTGTACATCGTGGAACTTCATAATGCGGTGTATAGTAGAAGAATTTGTAAGCTTTTTAAGTTAATTTCATCAAAGTTCACCAGTCCTAAAGAGTCCTATATTCTCTCGAGCCTTTAAAAATAAATATCAATTCTACTTTTGCCCCCAATCTTCTAATAAACCATACAATATTCAACAGTAATGTATGTTAAAAGAATAGCAAATGTGAAATCAATGTCCAGTGTTTTTCTACTACAGTGTGTTTATCTGAGGTGACTGGCCAGGTTTGGACATGTTTTTCTGTTTTCACAAAAGGGCGCTATACAAATTATCGAATTATTGTTATTACAAGGCGTCCGTATCATTTGTGTAATTATGTAAATGTCCCAACTGCTGCTAACCACCTGGAGCCAATGAGACTATGTACAGAATGGTGGGACAACAGTTGGTATGACTTAGATAATAATGAAAAGTAAGAATAACCTAACCTAACCCAACCTAACCCAACCCAACCTAACCCAACCTAACCTAACTTAACCCAACCTAACCTAACTTAACCCAACCTAACCCAACCTAACCTAACCCAACCTAACCCAACTCAACCCAACCTAACCTAACCTAACCCAACCTAACCCAACCTAACCTAACCTAACCTAACCCAACCTAACCTAACCTAACCTAACCCAACCTAACCCAACCTAACCTAACCCAACCTAACCCAACCTAACCTAACCCAACCTAACCTAACCCAACCTAACCCAACCTAACCCAACCCAACCTAACCCAACCTAACCCAACCCAACCTAACCTAACCCAACCTAACCTAACCCAACCTAACTTAACCCAACCCAACCTAACCTAACTTAACCCAACCTAACCTAATCCAACCTAACCCAACCTAACCTAACCCAACCTAAACTAATCCAATCTAAACTAACCTAACCCAACCTAAACTAACCCAACCTAATCTATAACCTAACATACAACCCAACCCAACCTAACAGCGTTGTTTGTGTGGTGCCAGGAGTCCCTTTTGGGTGGAATTTTTTTTTCTAAATCCCCTGTTTTAACCCCCCCCCTCCTCCCTCACCCCTCTCACTCCACCACTCCCTCTCCTGACCTAACCTAAGCTAATCCGACCCAACCTACCAGCGTTGTTTGTGTGGTGCGAGGAGTCCTTTTTGTGTACTATTTTTTTTTAAATACCTCTTTCTTCCCCCCCCCCCCTCCTCCTCCTCCTCCTCCTCCTCCTCCTTCCCTTCCCTTCCCTTCCCTTCCCTTCCCATTCCTTTCCTTCCCTTCCCATTCCTTTCCTTTCCTTTCCTTTCCTTTCCTTTCCTTTCCTTTCCTTTCCTTTCCTTTCCTTTCCTTTCCTTTCCTTTCCTTTCCTTTCCTTCCCTTACCTTACCTTACCTTTCCTTTCCTTTCCTTTCCTTTCCTTTCCTTTCCTTTCCTTTCCTTTCCTTTCCTTTCCTTTCCTTTCCTTTCCTTTCCTTTCCTTTCCTTTCCTTTCCTTTCCTTTCCTTTCCTTTCCTTTCCTTTCCTTTCCTTTCCTTTCCTTTCCTTTCCTTTCCTTTCCTTTCCTTTCCTTTCCTTTCCTTTCCTTTCCTTTCCTTTCCTTTCCTTTCCTTTCCTTTCCTTTCCTTTCCTTTCCTTTCCTTTCCTTTCCTTTCCTTTCCTTTCCTTTCCTTTCCTTTCCTTTCCTTTCCTTTCCTTTCCTTTCCTTTCCTTTCCTTTCCTTTCCTTTCCTTTCCTTTCCTTTCCTTTCCTTTCCTTTCCTTTCCTTTCCTTTCCTTTCCTTTCCTTTCCTTTCCTTTCCTTTCCTTTCCTTTCCTTTCCTTTCCTTTCCTTTCCTTTCCTTTCCTTTCCTTTCCTTTCCTTTCCTTCCTTCACCTTCCCTTCCCTTTCCTTTCCTTTCCTAACCTTTCCTTTCCTTTCCTTTCCTTTCCTTTCCTTTCCTTTCCTTTCCTTTACTTTACTTTACTTTACTTTACTTTACTTTACTTTACTTTACTTTACTTACCTTACCTTACCTTACCCCCAATTATTAATGATATTATTGTGTTTGCAGGTTCCTTCCGACCGGAGCATTTTCTGTGCTGTGCGAGGTGAGCGGTGATGCGCTGCTTTCTCGGGGTGGGTGCGAGCAGCTCGCTCTCTGCTGTCCCGGGAAACTTGTACGGGCCCGAAGCCAGCCGGAGTCCCGCTCTCCTGTTATTCTGAAAGTCAAGAAATGTAAGAACAACTAGCACAGACGAATTCTTAATTAACGTCATATCAATTAAACAACTCTATTCTAAAACAATACTCCTTTACACATTTACATAAATACAAACCACATTAAATAACAACCGACACGCACGTGTATCGGTGTACAATATGTACATTTTAACGCAGCGTCACGTTCATTGTACACTATAGTTTCATATAGTGCAAACTTCTAGACGTGATTTGTTATATTAGATTGCCTTGTTGGCAATAAGAAAGAGAATTAAATTTTATATACATATATCCTGGAGGTGATTTAATCATTAGTAAAAATCATTTAATAAATAATTATTGCAGAGTGCTATTATATCGTATTCATCTCGGTTTAAAAATATTGACGTCTGATAATGTTATAACAAAATAATATCATCGCTTCAAGCGTTGTTCAATTCATTTACGAGCGGAGAATTATTATTAATATGATGATCAAAACCTGTCGGTTCCGGTTCATATAGTGCAAACTTCTAGACGTGATTTGTTATAATAGATTGCCTTGTTGGCAATAAGAAAGAGAATTAAATTTTATATACATATATCCTGGAGGTGATTTAATCATTAGTAAAAATCATTTAATAAATAATTATTGCAGAGTGCTATTATATCGTATTCATCTCGGTTTAAAAATATTGACGTCTGATAATGTTATAACAAAATAATATCATCGCTTCAAGCGTTGTTCAATTCATTTACGAGCGGAGAATTATTATTAATATGATGATCAAAACCTGTCGGTTCCGGTTCCATGATATTTCATCAAAATGACAATTCAACACACCTCCAAAAAGTGATATAGCGTCATGAAAAGTGATGAAACAAAAAATACGTTTAATAGTTACCTACGTAACCTACTTAGCCTAGTTTTTGTTTCATCACTTTTCATGACTTCATATCACTTTTTGGAGGTGTGTTGAATTGTCATTTTGACGAAATACCCGGTCACTCACAGTCAAAACGATCAAGTTATTTATTATTAGATCACGCACAAGTATTTAATTAAAAATAATATAAATTACATATTTAAAAATACATCTTTAGCCATCGTACATCTTTCTTTCTTTCGAAAAGTTCAATAATAAAATTCTTATAGTTAGTTAAAAGTGTAGAGTGTATAGTCTGGCCTCAAACCATTTTTTGTCTGTCTGTTGGTACGATATCATTTTCCTTTATCGGCATTAGAGGTCAGCAGTCTGTGTAGAGCTTTTATACTTATTACATAAATTTCCTCTACCGAATAAGATGAAGGTGATATATAATTGTTAATTTCCTTCTCTCATCTCATATCTGTGAATAAATTGTGTAATGAATGAATTTAAATCTATCTATTCAAATACTGCCGCCGCAGAGTTTGGTTCGCGGATTTGCCACCAGAGACAGGGATCTACACTTTCATTCGGGGATCTACGCTTCGCTAGTGGTTCGCGTCTAGGTCGAAATACAAACTTACTGGTTTTGAACTTGGATAATATTCATGTTCAGAGTTCATGAAACAATTTATTATGATTTGTATTGTTTTTATTTTAAATATATTATTAGTTTAATGACTTTGACGTAATTGTGATATGAAATTATCATTTATTGATACTTGACTTGATTTTTTTTGTTTGTTTTAGATATTAATCAATTGTGGGGTTCTCGTAGAATTTCTCCGCTTGTGCGGCGATAATTAGCTTCTTTATCAGAGGAATTTTTGCGTCATTATGAAGCCTGATTGATCCACTAGGGTGCGCGCATTCAACGCTATTAACTTACCGCTTATTATAATATATTTCGCTTGTTTATTATTCTGGATTGACATGATATACGTTCTGTTAAAATGTATATTTATGATAATGCTATATGTGGAGGTAAAACATTGTATGTATTATATCGACTTTTGCTTTATGACAATAATGAAAATATTGGCGGCCCTAATAAGGGCCTTTTGTTTGACTCGGACGACGGTGATGATGATGATGAGTCGTTTGTTTGTTCTCGGTGTTGCTGGGTGTCGTGTCGGTCAAGTTGGTCGGTAGTCTGTCCATCTGTTGGCTCCTCACTTGGAGCTGGTGTACTTGGTGACGGCCTTGGTGCCCTCGGACACGGCGTGCTTGGCCAGCTCGCCGGGAAGGAGCAGCCTGACGGCGGTCTGGATCTCCCTGCTGGTGATCGTGGACCTCTTGTTGTAGTGGGCCAGGCGGGAGGCCTCGGCGGCGATGCGCTCGAAGATGTCGTTCACGAAGCTGTTCATGATGCTCATCGCCTTGGAGGAGATACCGGTGTCGGGGTGCACCTGCTTCAGCACTTTGTAGATGTAGATTGCGTAGCTCTCCTTCCTCCTGCGCTTAGACTTCTTCTTGTCCCCCTTGGAGATGTTCTTCTGGGCCTTGCCCGACTTCTTGGCTGCTTTTCCGCTTGTCTTGGGTGGCATCTTGCTTGCTGCTCGTCGATTTTGACTTTGAAAAAATGCCATCTTTTTGAGTAGTTTACTTTACTTTCACGACGCTGTGGCGGCGATCGACTAGGGCGGCTCTCTTTCGCCTCGAGCTAGCTAGCTAGCACCCGTGCGGCCCCGTCTGCTATAGCATCGCCCGTAGCGGGGGGGAGCCGAGAGCGGCCATTGTTAGCGAGCTCGCCGAGAACGTAAATACACCGGTCCCGTGAACGAAAAAGCCACAAGCAAAAATTCAGCCAGACTCGCCTAACCGCTAGTCTGCTATTCCGCTATCGAAGCAGTTCGCAAGCACCCAGCACCCCTATCATGTCAGGTCGCGGCAAAGGAGGCAAAGTGAAGGGAAAGGCAAAGTCCCGCTCTAACCGCGCCGGACTCCAGTTCCCCGTCGGACGTATCCACCGCCTGCTGAGGAAGGGCAACTACGCCGAGAGGGTGGGCGCCGGTGCCCCCGTCTACCTGGCCGCCGTCATGGAGTACCTGGCCGCCGAGGTTCTCGAGCTGGCCGGCAACGCCGCCAGGGACAACAAGAAGACCAGGATCATCCCCCGCCATCTGCAGTTGGCCATCCGAAACGACGAGGAGCTCAACAAGCTGCTCTCCGGCGTGACCATTGCTCAGGGAGGTGTTCTGCCCAACATTCAGGCTGTTCTCCTGCCCAAGAAGACAGAAAAGAAGGCGTAATTTTGACAGCGACAAACTATACTAACATCAGAAAAAAAAATGAACGTCCCTCAAGTCCACGACCACCACACCATACCATCAAGATGACTTGATTCATTATTTAAAAAAGGCCCTTCTCAGGGCCGCCAATTTTTCTCACTATTTTAAAATTACAAAAGTCGTTATATACCTACACTATATGTAAATAATTATATTCTTCATGGTCTTAAATCTATGTATGTGCAAAATATATTCTATTCATGCATTATTATTGGCGAAAAGTTGACATTTTAAATCTCATTCAATTTGAGGTTAAAGCAACGTGTCAATCAATTTGTGATTAATGGATAATGGCAAATGGAGTAAAATTAGCTTGATTTACAAGCTGTTTCTCCTTTACGATGATGATTTTATTGAGTCTAGTCGTATTATATGATATTTTCGACTGTTTTATGACTATTCATTCATTTAGATATATTTCACAATACGCACTTACCCTTAATTTGACATTTCTGACCACAGACAATGATAAATTATAGATGATAAATCAATACAATAGTGATGGGGGTGACGCGTCCGACACTTTCGCAAAGAAAGTGATTAAAAAGTTTAAAAAAACATGAATAAATTATTGATATGGGGTGGGTGTGGGGTTTTCGTATTTTCGAAAGAGTAATTTGCAATCGGATGAACATTTGGCGGCCCTGATAAGGGCCATTTTGGGTCGAAATTGGAATGGTGAGCTGTTGTTTGTTTGTTGTCTCGCTTCGATCCGATTGATTTGATTAGATGGTCGGTCGGTTGGTTGCGTGCTCGCGGCTTAAGCACGCTCTCCGCGGATGCGTCTCGCCAGCTGGATATCCTTGGGCATGATGGTGACGCGCTTGGCGTGGATCGCGCAAAGGTTGGTGTCCTCGAAGAGGCCGACCAGGTAGGCCTCGCTCGCCTCCTGCAGGGCCATCACGGCTGAGCTCTGGAAGCGCAGGTCGGTCTTGAAGTCCTGGGCGATCTCGCGCACCAGCCGCTGGAAGGGCAGCTTGCGGATCAGCAGCTCCGTGCTCTTCTGGTAGCGGCGGATCTCGCGAAGGGCGACCGTGCCGGGCCTGTAGCGATGGGGCTTCTTCACTCCTCCGGTGGCGGGCGCGCTCTTCCTCGCCGCCTTCGTGGCCAGCTGCTTCCTGGGGGCCTTGCCTCCGGTAGACTTGCGGGCGGTCTGCTTTGTACGAGCCATGTTCTGTTTGAAATATTACAATGACCCAAAAAAGATCTCGTCACCCTATTTATAGGAAAGAACCGTGAGAGTACGACGGTGCGATGCCATTGGTCGCCCGCCGGGTCTTGGGGAGTGAGTAAATCAGGGTTGCCAATGCGTATGTTCTAAAATACCCACAGCGGAAAATTCAAAATCACAATTATGTGTATAATTTTTTTTTTGTTTTTTTTTTTTTTTTTTTTATGTACCTATATTAATATGCGTATATAATTCGTAAAAATAAGTATTTATAGTACATTTATAATATAATATATCCTGCGAAAGAAAACGAAATTATAGTACTTTTAATAATTGGCAATATTGTCGGAAAATCAAAAAAAAAACACTTTTAATGGGATCTCCGCACTTTAACTTTTCTCATTAAATTTACAATTCATAAGAATTCTCCGCAATTTTGGGAATTCACCACGAATTGGCAACCCTGCAGTCAGTCAGGCTACGCGAGTGGGGGGCCATCGTCGAGTATATAATGAAGGGGAAATCCGGAAACTCAAAAAATCGTTCTTCACCCGCCTTACTGAGCGGTTGCCTTCGCGTTCGTCTCAACCGAAAACAAACCAAAAAACACCATGACCGGTCGCGGAAAGGGAGGAAAAGGCCTCGGAAAGGGTGGAGCCAAGCGTCACAGGAAGGTGCTTCGCGATAACATCCAGGGCATCACGAAGCCGGCCATCCGCCGTCTGGCTCGCAGGGGAGGCGTCAAGCGTATCTCCGGCCTGATCTACGAGGAGACTCGCGGCGTGCTGAAGGTGTTCCTGGAGAACGTGATCAGGGATGCTGTCACCTACACCGAGCACGCCAAGAGGAAGACCGTCACCGCCATGGACGTCGTGTACGCCCTGAAGCGCCAGGGTCGCACCCTGTACGGCTTCGGCGGCTAGGCTGCGCGCGACCACCACACCATCACCGTCACCGTCACATCCACCCGATTGTTTATTTACGACAACACACTACTTGGCAGTGTGATAAAACTTAAAAAAAAAACGGCCCTTCTCAGGGCCACCACTATGTTCAAGCCGTTTAATGCATCTTACACAATTCTCGGACCGACCGACTGCCCGCAAAGTATAATATAATATGATTAGTCACGCGAGGTAAGAATTATTTCGAGGCGCAAGGAACGCCGTTTTATTTGTAAAAATAAAAAGTAGAGTTAAATTCAGAAATTTTAAACGATTCCCACTTCACGGCAAATAAGAATCTAGGAAAAAACATAAAAATAACCGCGCCGGAGCAGGAAAATTTAATAGTTTTTAATTTAAAGTTGATATTCTCTATGTAAACAGAACGGCGTCACACGCCCCTGGCATGAGGATTAAAAAAATGTTAGCTGGCTACATATCGAGTCGGAGGTCTTCTGTCTTTTGGTAGGAAAGGAAAAAAAAAAATAACCCACAAAAACGCACGATTTCATTGTACAGCAGGGAAGGACAATAAATTTAAAAGTTTCATACTTTTTACTAAAAATTCACCTTCATACTGTGTGGACTGTGAGAATTTCATTTTTGGGCTGCGTCCTTTTCATTGATGTTGTCATTCTGTGAAAAAATTCGTAAGCCTTTATGACATAATTACTCTATGACTTACTATTATTATGCGCTTCTCTATGGCGCTTCCGGAAAAACCCTTACCCGTGCTTTATTGCCATTATATAAGTTATGCGAATGAATGGTTATGATAATAATAATAATAAATAATATGAAATTCGGTGGAATGAATAATAATTGACGCATTTTACTATTATACCTCTTGCGATACTCTCTCTAATCTCATCGAATATTTTTGTATTATGCATTTATGAAATCATTGGTAGCCCTGAAAAGGGCTTTTTATCGTCAACAACTTGGCACCGCGACTCGGGTGCTCGCTTTCCGCCAGCTGATATATCCGCGGTGGTGATAGATATATTATATAATGACAATATATAACTATACACACACGTGAAGTCATGTGGAAGTCCTACTTCTTGGGTGCGGCCTTCTTCGCTGCGGGCTTGCCCTTGGGAGCTGCGGCAGCCTTCTTCGGCTTGGGCGCTTTGGGCTTCTTGGTCGGGGGCTTGGCCGACTTCTTCGCCTTCGTGGGGCTCTTTGGCTTCGCGGCAGGCTTCTTGGCGGCGGCGGCCTTCTTGGCCGGCGAGCCGGCGGGAGCCTTCTTCGCCTTGGCGGGGGCGACGGCCTTCTTCGCCTTGGCGGGCGCGGCGGCCGCCTTCCTGGGCTTCTTGGCGGCGGAGACGGCAGAGGTGCGCTTCTTGGGCGCGGCGGCGGCCGGTTTCTTGGCGCCACCGGCGGAACCCTTGGCCTTCGCCTCCAGCTTGAAGGAGCCGGACGCTCCCTTGCCCTTGGTCTGGACCAGGGCGCCGGACTCGACGGCTCCCTTCAGGTACTTCTTGATGAAGGGGGCAAGCTTATCGGCGTCGACCTTGTAGTTGGCGGTGATGTACTTCTTGATGGCCTGCAGGGACGAGCCGCCGCGCTCCTTCAGCTCCTTGATGGCGTTGTTGACCATCTCGGACGTCTTCGGGTGAGAGGGCTTCGCCTTGGGCTTCTTGGCCGCCGCGGCGGATGCCTTTGCCTTCTTGGCGGGAGTGGCCGGAACGGGAGACGCCGCCGTCGCTGCTAGTGCTGTATCTGCCATTGTAGATTGGTGCTGGTGGTGCTGTTCGGCTTGCTTGCTGATGCTGAATATATCCTCAAAAAAAAGGAAATTTTCGGAATTCGAATGGCGTCCCTACCGTGCCGCCGGCGCAGAGAGCTCGCTTGTCGATTGTGATGATGAAAACGTGTATCATTTATGCTTAGGTCCTCGGAGTAAAATAGGATTTTATCGGCGAGGATAAATTTTCCTTAACGGTAGGGCGCGGGCGGGCGTAGGACAGAGATGTGGGCCCGCGGAGGGCGGGGAATCTGCGCTCCCCGGGAGCGGCGCTAGGCGCAGTGAGGCTCCGGATGAGGAAATGCGCGAGGGCGGCGACTCGGAGTGCCACAAAAGAGACCGCAGCTCGGGAGACCCTCGAGTCGGCGGGTCGGGAGGGCGGCGTGGGCGAGGGCGGGACTCCGGCCGGGGGGTCCCGCAGCATTCCCGCCGTCGGGGGGCCCCGCGAGCGCCGACAGGGCTCCCGAGCCGCCCCGCCGTAGAACGGCGTGCCGGCCCACAGCATACATCGGGCTCGCGGTGCTCGGGCCTGTATAATATTATGTGTACGCCAAACCGACCTAGGCGTGATAATAATGCGAAATAAATTAATAATGTTATACGAAATTAATTTTAAAAAATTAAACGAGCCCTACTGATGATGCTATTATATCTGATTTCTTACAGGACAGCCGGGGGCGGCGCGGCGCGGCGTGAGATACGAGCCCTCGAAGACATGAAAATAATAACCTGGTTAAACTATTAATGTTTGCGATTGTTTATGTGCTTAAAAAAAAAACTAATTAAAAAAAAAAGAATTATGTTGATGATGATGATGAATAACGAAAGTGGGAAAAAAAAAAAAAAAAAAAAAAACCAAAAACAAAAACTACAGACAGGCAAAGAAACAAAAACCATAACTAATATAAGATATTTAATCAGAACATCATCGGATGACATATAACTGGAAAAATAACAGCAGCAAATAAATGTCTAGCATCACTTTATCCAATGATGGGAAAGAAAAGTCGGATAATAAATTACTTCTTTATAAAACAACAATAAGACCAGATTTCACGTACGGATGCCCCATTTGGGGGCACGCCGCTCCAAGTCTCATACAAAAGATTCAACTCTTTCAAAATAAAGCCATTAGACTTGCTTTAAACGCACCTAAATGGATTAGAATTTCTTCTATCCATAATGACACCAACATTCCGTTGATAAAGGACTTAATTGTTTCCCAAGCAACCAAGTTTTATGCCGGCCTTCCCAGCCATACTAATCCTACAATAAATTCCCTTTCAAAATATAGCGAAAACGATAAATTTAAATATAAAAGACCCAATATAGTCCTCCGGAAGGAATAATAGCCTGCCTACAGCCGCAGTATAGTTTTTAAGCTCTTGTTCAACAAACACCAATATAATAATAAAAATAACTGTAAAGAATCTAAAGATAATCAAATATAATTATGTTAGAGTCAATAAAAAAATCATGTTTAGGAACTCTGTAAAATTAAGTAAATCAAAAGTCATCGGATGTGTTTGCAAATTATTTGAAAATTTGTCAGCTGCATTTAGAACAAATACAAATAAAATTTGACGTTATCGTCAATTGACTTTTTGTTTTTTTTTTCTCCTTTTTACTAAATTTACTAAATTGCCACTACATTTAATCTGAAAAAAAAGAAGAAAAAAAAAACACGTGGAAAGAAGCTGTGGGTGTGCGAAAGAAAACTTATTACTTTTAATTAAGTTAAATGTTGGAAAATTTATGATTTAAATTTAATTATGGAATAAATGAAAATATCAACGGAATATATGTCGATAATTATTCACGCATCATCAGATAGTTGCACGTTTGATCGATCCACCCACTGAACTTGACACTTGGAAACGGAAACGGAAACGGAAGTCAATCACGATGCATTGTTCATGAAAAATGATGGCCGCCCGGCGTGACCGACCCCAGAGAGGGCGGCCGTTCAGGTGTTCGGGGGTCCGGTGAGAGAGCGCGGAGGCGACGGTGAAAAGCGGCGAGGAAAAGAGGTGAAACGATACGAGGAAATGAAAAGAAAGCGGAGGTCCGGACCTCCACGCGCCATATCGTTTCGCGCGCGCGAAGATAACACTGAGATTATTATTTAATGATTATTTAACAAACATCACACCCGCGCACACGCGCACACACACACACAACACACACAACACACACAACACATCAGATCCGTATAACTGGCATCAAATCGATTGATTAAAGTTTATTTACATTATTATCAAACAGCGATCACGAGAGTTACGAGATGAACACAAACAAAAAGATTGACAACTGTCTAAACCATAGAAAGAAGAAATTGGTAGAAAAAAAAAAACAAAAGTTAAAGAAACGTAAAAATAAAGAGAGTCCCCTCTGTTTGAATACTCCCCCCTATGTCCATGGCTTTTTGGGTTAGTATAATCATAAAAAAAGGCAATTAATCAAAATAACTTTTAATGATTAAAAATTAATTAATTAATTAATGTAATTTTAATTAATATCGGCAAATCTCGTTTAAAAATATTAATTATCAAATATGTAATTTTAATTAATATCGGCAAATCTCGTTTAAAAATATTAATTATCAAATAACGATTTATAAAAAATAATGATTATTCTGTCTCATATTTGTATTCAATATAACATATTTGTAATACACATTCCGTAAGCCAGGAGGAAGATTTCTGTGCAGGCAAAACCACAATTCGATAGTATGTTCACGTATGTTCTATGAAAGTTTGCGTAACCGATATTCACACAAAAATAGTAAACAAATTAATTCCAAAAGTATGCACGTTTCTTTCCTGACATGGCGCTGCATGGACTCACACCGATCTAGTATTAATATTAAAAAGTGATGAATTAAAAAAAAAATGTTGTGAAATAATAAATGTTTATCGGTAAGTACTTGATGCAATTATTTAATCAAAAATCTCCGGTGAAAGAACATATATTTGCGATGGCAACACTGCGCCATAAAGTCGTTTTCCTTACGTCAAATGTCGTTTATTGTTTTACCGTTTTGTTTGAAATCATATTTTTGATCTAGCCTCTGTCATGACAGAGATCATTGTGATATTAGTGTTTTTACAGTGGATAAACTTTAATCAATTGATATGATGTGCGTGAAATATCTACGTATCTGATTTTATATCGGGCAATAATGCGAGTTGTTTGTTTTGACATGACGTGAATAAATCCCGCTTTTCGGGTAGATATCCACCGGATCGGGTAGTTCATTCGTCCCCATGCCGTCCATCGTCTTCTCCCATCCGTCATAGTCATCATCGTCGTCATAATAATATTATATCGCAAACAAACGAATATAAAACGATCACAAAAACAAAATGGCGCGTGGATGTTCAGACGTTGTGTACATCGTGGAACTTCATAATGCGGTGTATAGTAGAAGAATTTGTAAGCTTTTTAAGTTAATTTCATCAAAGTTCACCAGTCCTAAAGAGTCCTATATTCTCTCGAGCCTTTAAAAATAAATATCAATTCTACTTTTGCCCCCAATCTTCTAATAAACCATACAATATTCAACAGTAATGTATGTTAAAAGAATAGCAAATGTGAAATCAATGTCCAGTGTTTTTCTACTACAGTGTGTTTATCTGAGGTGACTGGCCAGGTTTGGACATGTTTTTCTGTTTTCACAAAAGGGCGCTATACAAATTATCGAATTATTGTTATTACAAGGCGTCCGTATCATTTGTGTAATTATGTAAATGTCCCAACTGCTGCTAACCACCTGGAGCCAATGAGACTATGTACAGAATGGTGGGACAACAGTTGGTATGACTTAGATAATAATGAAAAGTAAGAATAACCTAACCTAACCCAACCTAACCCAACCCAACCTAACCCAACCTAACCTAACTTAACCCAACCTAACCTAACTTAACCCAACCTAACCCAACCTAACCTAACCCAACCTAACCCAACTCAACCCAACCTAACCTAACCTAACCCAACCTAACCCAACCTAACCTAACCTAACCTAACCCAACCTAACCTAACCTAACCTAACCCAACCTAACCCAACCTAACCTAACCCAACCTAACCCAACCTAACCTAACCCAACCTAACCTAACCCAACCTAACCCAACCTAACCCAACCCAACCTAACCCAACCTAACCCAACCCAACCTAACCTAACCCAACCTAACCTAACCCAACCTAACTTAACCCAACCCAACCTAACCTAACTTAACCCAACCTAACCTAATCCAACCTAACCCAACCTAACCTAACCCAACCTAAACTAATCCAATCTAAACTAACCTAACCCAACCTAAACTAACCCAACCTAATCTATAACCTAACATACAACCCAACCCAACCTAACAGCGTTGTTTGTGTGGTGCCAGGAGTCCCTTTTGGGTGGAATTTTTTTTTCTAAATCCCCTGTTTTAACCCCCCCCCTCCTCCCTCACCCCTCTCACTCCACCACTCCCTCTCCTGACCTAACCTAAGCTAATCCGACCCAACCTACCAGCGTTGTTTGTGTGGTGCGAGGAGTCCTTTTTGTGTACTATTTTTTTTTAAATACCTCTTTCTTCCCCCCCCCTCCTCCTCCTCCTCCTCCTCCTCCTCCTCCTTCCCTTCCCTTCCCTTCCCTTCCCTTCCCATTCCTTTCCTTCCCTTCCCATTCCTTTCCTTTCCTTTCCTTTCCTTTCCTTTCCTTTCCTTTCCTTTCCTTTCCTTTCCTTTCCTTTCCTTTCCTTTCCTTCCCTTACCTTACCTTACCTTTCCTTTCCTTTCCTTTCCTTTCCTTTCCTTTCCTTTCCTTTCCTTTCCTTTCCTTTCCTTTCCTTTCCTTTCCTTTCCTTTCCTTTCCTTTCCTTTCCTTTCCTTTCCTTTCCTTTCCTTTCCTTTCCTTTCCTTTCCTTTCCTTTCCTTTCCTTTCCTTTCCTTTCCTTTCCTTTCCTTTCCTTTCCTTTCCTTTCCTTTCCTTTCCTTTCCTTTCCTTTCCTTTCCTTTCCTTTCCTTTCCTTTCCTTTCCTTTCCTTTCCTTTCCTTTCCTTTCCTTTCCTTTCCTTTCCTTTCCTTTCCTTTCCTTTCCTTTCCTTTCCTTTCCTTTCCTTTCCTTTCCTTTCCTTTCCTTTCCTTTCCTTTCCTTTCCTTTCCTTTCCTTTCCTTTCCTTTCCTTTCCTTTCCTTTCCTTTCCTTTCCTTTCCTTTCCTTTCCTTTCCTTTCCTTTCCTTTCCTTCCCTTACCTTCCCTTCCCTTTCCTTTCCTTTCCTAACCTTTCCTTTCCTTTCCTTTCCTTTCCTTTCCTTTCCTTTCCTTTCCTTTACTTTACTTTACTTTACTTTACTTTACTTTACTTTACTTTACTTTACTTACCTTACCTTACCTTACCCCCAATTATTAATGATATTATTGTGTTTGCAGGTTCCTTCCGACCGGAGCATTTTCTGTGCTGTGCGAGGTGAGCGGTGATGCGCTGCTTTCTCGGGGTGGGTGCGAGCAGCTCGCTCTCTGCTGTCCCGGGAAACTTGTACGGGCCCGAAGCCAGCCGGAGTCCCGCTCTCCTGTTATTCTGAAAGTCAAGAAATGTAAGAACAACTAGCACAGACGAATTCTTAATTAACGTCATATCAATTAAACAACTCTATTCTAAAACAATACTCCTTTACACATTTACATAAATACAAACCACATTAAATAACAACCGACACGCACGTGTATCGGTGTACAATATGTACATTTTAACGCAGCGTCACGTTCATTGTACACTATAGTTTCATATAGTGCAAACTTCTAGACGTGATTTGTTATATTAGATTGCCTTGTTGGCAATAAGAAAGAGAATTAAATTTTATATACATATATCCTGGAGGTGATTTAATCATTAGTAAAAATCATTTAATAAATAATTATTGCAGAGTGCTATTATATCGTATTCATCTCGGTTTAAAAATATTGACGTCTGATAATGTTATAACAAAATAATATCATCGCTTCAAGCGTTGTTCAATTCATTTACGAGCGGAGAATTATTATTAATATGATGATCAAAACCTGTCGGTTCCGGTTCATATAGTGCAAACTTCTAGACGTGATTTGTTATAATAGATTGCCTTGTTGGCAATAAGAAAGAGAATTAAATTTTATATACATATATCCTGGAGGTGATTTAATCATTAGTAAAAATCATTTAATAAATAATTATTGCAGAGTGCTATTATATCGTATTCATCTCGGTTTAAAAATATTGACGTCTGATAATGTTATAACAAAATAATATCATCGCTTCAAGCGTTGTTCAATTCATTTACGAGCGGAGAATTATTATTAATATGATGATCAAAACCTGTCGGTTCCGGTTCCATGATATTTCATCAAAATGACAATTCAACACACCTCCAAAAAGTGATATAGCGTCATGAAAAGTGATGAAACAAAAAATACGTTTAATAGTTACCTACGTAACCTACTTAGCCATTTTTTGTTTCATCACTTTTCATGACGCTCATATCACTTTTTGGAGGTGTGTTGAATTGTCATTTTGACGAAATACCCGGTCACTCACAGTCAAAACGATCAAGTTATTTATTATTAGATCACGCACAAGTATTTAATTAAAAATAATATAAATTACATATTTAAAAATACATCTTTAGCCATCGTACATCTTTCTTTCTTTCGAAAAGTTCAATAATAAAATTCTTATAGTTAGTTAAAAGTGTAGAGTGTATAGTCTGGCCTCAAACCATTTTTTGTCTGTCTGTTGGTACGATATCATTTTCCTTTATCGGCATTAGAGGTCAGCAGTCTGTGTAGAGCTTTTATACTTATTACATAAATTTCCTCTACCGAATAAGATGAAGGTGATATATAATTGTTAATTTCCTTCTCTCATCTCATATCTGTGAATAAATTGTGTAATGAATGAATTTAAATCTATCTATTCAAATACTGCCGCCGCAGAGTTTGGTTCGCGGATTTGCCACCAGAGACAGGGATCTACACTTTCATTCGGGGATCTACGCTTCGCTAGTGGTTCGCGTCTAGGTCGAAATACAAACTTACTGGTTTTGAACTTGGATAATATTCATGTTCAGAGTTCATGAAACAATTTATTATGATTTGTATTGTTTTTATTTTAAATATATTATTAGTTTAATGACTTTGACGTAATTGTGATATGAAATTATCATTTATTGATACTTGACTTGATTTTTTTTGTTTGTTTTAGATATTAATCAATTGTGGGGTTCTCGTAGAATTTCTCCGCTTGTGCGGCGATAATTAGCTTCTTTATCAGAGGAATTTTTGCGTCATTATGAAGCCTGATTGATCCACTAGGGTGCGCGCATTCAACGCTATTAACTTACCGCTTATTATAATATATTTCGCTTGTTTATTATTCTGGATTGACATGATATACGTTCTGTTAAAATGTATATTTATGATAATGCTATATGTGGAGGTAAAACATTGTATGTATTATATCGACTTTTGCTTTATGACAATAATGAAAATATTGGCGGCCCTAATAAGGGCCTTTTGTTTGACTCGGACGACGGTGATGATGATGATGAGTCGTTTGTTTGTTCTCGGTGTTGCTGGGTGTCGTGTCGGTCAAGTTGGTCGGTAGTCTGTCCATCTGTTGGCTCCTCACTTGGAGCTGGTGTACTTGGTGACGGCCTTGGTGCCCTCGGACACGGCGTGCTTGGCCAGCTCGCCGGGAAGGAGCAGCCTGACGGCGGTCTGGATCTCCCTGCTGGTGATCGTGGACCTCTTGTTGTAGTGGGCCAGGCGGGAGGCCTCGGCGGCGATGCGCTCGAAGATGTCGTTCACGAAGCTGTTCATGATGCTCATCGCCTTGGAGGAGATACCGGTGTCGGGGTGCACCTGCTTCAGCACTTTGTAGATGTAGATTGCGTAGCTCTCCTTCCTCCTGCGCTTAGACTTCTTCTTGTCCCCCTTGGAGATGTTCTTCTGGGCCTTGCCCGACTTCTTGGCTGCTTTTCCGCTTGTCTTGGGTGGCATCTTGCTTGCTGCTCGTCGATTTTGACTTTGAAAAAATGCCATCTTTTTGAGTAGTTTACTTTACTTTCACGACGCTGTGGCGGCGATCGACTAGGGCGGCTCTCTTTCGCCTCGAGCTAGCTAGCTAGCACCCGTGCGGCCCCGTCTGCTATAGCATCGCCCGTAGCGGGGGGGAGCCGAGAGCGGCCATTGTTAGCGAGCTCGCCGAGAACGTAAATACACCGGTCCCGTGAACGAAAAAGCCACAAGCAAAAATTCAGCCAGACTCGCCTAACCGCTAGTCTGCTATTCCGCTATCGAAGCAGTTCGCAAGCACCCAGCACCCCTATCATGTCAGGTCGCGGCAAAGGAGGCAAAGTGAAGGGAAAGGCAAAGTCCCGCTCTAACCGCGCCGGACTCCAGTTCCCCGTCGGACGTATCCACCGCCTGCTGAGGAAGGGCAACTACGCCGAGAGGGTGGGCGCCGGTGCCCCCGTCTACCTGGCCGCCGTCATGGAGTACCTGGCCGCCGAGGTTCTCGAGCTGGCCGGCAACGCCGCCAGGGACAACAAGAAGACCAGGATCATCCCCCGCCATCTGCAGTTGGCCATCCGAAACGACGAGGAGCTCAACAAGCTGCTCTCCGGCGTGACCATTGCTCAGGGAGGTGTTCTGCCCAACATTCAGGCTGTTCTCCTGCCCAAGAAGACAGAAAAGAAGGCGTAATTTTGACAGCGACAAACTATACTAACATCAGAAAAAAAAATGAACGTCCCTCAAGTCCACGACCACCACACCATACCATCAAGATGACTTGATTCATTATTTAAAAAAGGCCCTTCTCAGGGCCGCCAATTTTTCTCACTATTTTAAAATTACAAAAGTCGTTATATACCTACACTATATGTAAATAATTATATTCTTCATGGTCTTAAATCTATGTATGTGCAAAATATATTCTATTCATGCATTATTATTGGCGAAAAGTTGACATTTTAAATCTCATTCAATTTGAGGTTAAAGCAACGTGTCAATCAATTTGTGATTAATGGATAATGGCAAATGGAGTAAAATTAGCTTGATTTACAAGCTGTTTCTCCTTTACGATGATGATTTTATTGAGTCTAGTCGTATTATATGATATTTTCGACTGTTTTATGACTATTCATTCATTTAGATATATTTCACAATACGCACTTACCCTTAATTTGACATTTCTGACCACAGACAATGATAAATTATAGATGATAAATCAATACAATAGTGATGGGGGTGACGCGTCCGACACTTTCGCAAAGAAAGTGATTAAAAAGTTTAAAAAAACATGAATAAATTATTGATATGGGGTGGGTGTGGGGTTTTCGTATTTTCGAAAGAGTAATTTGCAATCGGATGAACATTTGGCGGCCCTGATAAGGGCCATTTTGGGTCGAAATTGGAATGGTGAGCTGTTGTTTGTTTGTTGTCTCGCTTCGATCCGATTGATTTGATTAGATGGTCGGTCGGTTGGTTGCGTGCTCGCGGCTTAAGCACGCTCTCCGCGGATGCGTCTCGCCAGCTGGATATCCTTGGGCATGATGGTGACGCGCTTGGCGTGGATCGCGCAAAGGTTGGTGTCCTCGAAGAGGCCGACCAGGTAGGCCTCGCTCGCCTCCTGCAGGGCCATCACGGCTGAGCTCTGGAAGCGCAGGTCGGTCTTGAAGTCCTGGGCGATCTCGCGCACCAGCCGCTGGAAGGGCAGCTTGCGGATCAGCAGCTCCGTGCTCTTCTGGTAGCGGCGGATCTCGCGAAGGGCGACCGTGCCGGGCCTGTAGCGATGGGGCTTCTTCACTCCTCCGGTGGCGGGCGCGCTCTTCCTCGCCGCCTTCGTGGCCAGCTGCTTCCTGGGGGCCTTGCCTCCGGTAGACTTGCGGGCGGTCTGCTTTGTACGAGCCATGTTCTGTTTGAAATATTACAATGACCCAAAAAAGATCTCGTCACCCTATTTATAGGAAAGAACCGTGAGAGTACGACGGTGCGATGCCATTGGTCGCCCGCCGGGTCTTGGGGAGTGAGTAAATCAGGGTTGCCAATGCGTATGTTCTAAAATACCCACAGCGGAAAATTCAAAATCACAATTATGTGTATAATTTTTTTTTTGTTTTTTTTTTTTTTTTTTTTATGTACCTATATTAATATGCGTATATAATTCGTAAAAATAAGTATTTATAGTACATTTATAATATAATATATCCTGCGAAAGAAAACGAAATTATAGTACTTTTAATAATTGGCAATATTGTCGGAAAATCAAAAAAAAAACACTTTTAATGGGATCTCCGCACTTTAACTTTTCTCATTAAATTTACAATTCATAAGAATTCTCCGCAATTTTGGGAATTCACCACGAATTGGCAACCCTGCAGTCAGTCAGGCTACGCGAGTGGGGGGCCATCGTCGAGTATATAATGAAGGGGAAATCCGGAAACTCAAAAAATCGTTCTTCACCCGCCTTACTGAGCGGTTGCCTTCGCGTTCGTCTCAACCGAAAACAAACCAAAAAACACCATGACCGGTCGCGGAAAGGGAGGAAAAGGCCTCGGAAAGGGTGGAGCCAAGCGTCACAGGAAGGTGCTTCGCGATAACATCCAGGGCATCACGAAGCCGGCCATCCGCCGTCTGGCTCGCAGGGGAGGCGTCAAGCGTATCTCCGGCCTGATCTACGAGGAGACTCGCGGCGTGCTGAAGGTGTTCCTGGAGAACGTGATCAGGGATGCTGTCACCTACACCGAGCACGCCAAGAGGAAGACCGTCACCGCCATGGACGTCGTGTACGCCCTGAAGCGCCAGGGTCGCACCCTGTACGGCTTCGGCGGCTAGGCTGCGCGCGACCACCACACCATCACCGTCACCGTCACATCCACCCGATTGTTTATTTACGACAACACACTACTTGGCAGTGTGATAAAACTTAAAAAAAAAACGGCCCTTCTCAGGGCCACCACTATGTTCAAGCCGTTTAATGCATCTTACACAATTCTCGGACCGACCGACTGCCCGCAAAGTATAATATAATATGATTAGTCACGCGAGGTAAGAATTATTTCGAGGCGCAAGGAACGCCGTTTTATTTGTAAAAATAAAAAGTAGAGTTAAATTCAGAAATTTTAAACGATTCCCACTTCACGGCAAATAAGAATCTAGGAAAAAACATAAAAATAACCGCGCCGGAGCAGGAAAATTTAATAGTTTTTAATTTAAAGTTGATATTCTCTATGTAAACAGAACGGCGTCACACGCCCCTGGCATGAGGATTAAAAAAATGTTAGCTGGCTACATATCGAGTCGGAGGTCTTCTGTCTTTTGGTAGGAAAGGAAAAAAAAAAATAACCCACAAAAACGCACGATTTCATTGTACAGCAGGGAAGGACAATAAATTTAAAAGTTTCATACTTTTTACTAAAAATTCACCTTCATACTGTGTGGACTGTGAGAATTTCATTTTTGGGCTGCGTCCTTTTCATTGATGTTGTCATTCTGTGAAAAAATTCGTAAGCCTTTATGACATAATTACTCTATGACTTACTATTATTATGCGCTTCTCTATGGCGCTTCCGGAAAAACCCTTACCCGTGCTTTATTGCCATTATATAAGTTATGCGAATGAATGGTTATGATAATAATAATAATAAATAATATGAAATTCGGTGGAATGAATAATAATTGACGCATTTTACTATTATACCTCTTGCGATACTCTCTCTAATCTCATCGAATATTTTTGTATTATGCATTTATGAAATCATTGGTAGCCCTGAAAAGGGCTTTTTATCGTCAACAACTTGGCACCGCGACTCGGGTGCTCGCTTTCCGCCAGCTGATATATCCGCGGTGGTGATAGATATATTATATAATGACAATATATAACTATACACACACGTGAAGTCATGTGGAAGTCCTACTTCTTGGGTGCGGCCTTCTTCGCTGCGGGCTTGCCCTTGGGAGCTGCGGCAGCCTTCTTCGGCTTGGGCGCTTTGGGCTTCTTGGTCGGGGGCTTGGCCGACTTCTTCGCCTTCGTGGGGCTCTTTGGCTTCGCGGCAGGCTTCTTGGCGGCGGCGGCCTTCTTGGCCGGCGAGCCGGCGGGAGCCTTCTTCGCCTTGGCGGGGGCGACGGCCTTCTTCGCCTTGGCGGGCGCGGCGGCCGCCTTCCTGGGCTTCTTGGCGGCGGAGACGGCAGAGGTGCGCTTCTTGGGCGCGGCGGCGGCCGGTTTCTTGGCGCCACCGGCGGAACCCTTGGCCTTCGCCTCCAGCTTGAAGGAGCCGGACGCTCCCTTGCCCTTGGTCTGGACCAGGGCGCCGGACTCGACGGCTCCCTTCAGGTACTTCTTGATGAAGGGGGCAAGCTTATCGGCGTCGACCTTGTAGTTGGCGGTGATGTACTTCTTGATGGCCTGCAGGGACGAGCCGCCGCGCTCCTTCAGCTCCTTGATGGCGTTGTTGACCATCTCGGACGTCTTCGGGTGAGAGGGCTTCGCCTTGGGCTTCTTGGCCGCCGCGGCGGATGCCTTTGCCTTCTTGGCGGGAGTGGCCGGAACGGGAGACGCCGCCGTCGCTGCTAGTGCTGTATCTGCCATTGTAGATTGGTGCTGGTGGTGCTGTTCGGCTTGCTTGCTGATGCTGAATATATCCTCAAAAAAAAGGAAATTTTCGGAATTCGAATGGCGTCCCTACCGTGCCGCCGGCGCAGAGAGCTCGCTTGTCGATTGTGATGATGAAAACGTGTATCATTTATGCTTAGGTCCTCGGAGTAAAATAGGATTTTATCGGCGAGGATAAATTTTCCTTAACGGTAGGGCGCGGGCGGGCGTAGGACAGAGATGTGGGCCCGCGGAGGGCGGGGAATCTGCGCTCCCCGGGAGCGGCGCTAGGCGCAGTGAGGCTCCGGATGAGGAAATGCGCGAGGGCGGCGACTCGGAGTGCCACAAAAGAGACCGCAGCTCGGGAGACCCTCGAGTCGGCGGGTCGGGAGGGCGGCGTGGGCGAGGGCGGGACTCCGGCCGGGGGGTCCCGCAGCATTCCCGCCGTCGGGGGGCCCCGCGAGCGCCGACAGGGCTCCCGAGCCGCCCCGCCGTAGAACGGCGTGCCGGCCCACAGCATACATCGGGCTCGCGGTGCTCGGGCCTGTATAATATTATGTGTACGCCAAACCGACCTAGGCGTGATAATAATGCGAAATAAATTAATAATGTTATACGAAATTAATTTTAAAAAATTAAACGAGCCCTACTGATGATGCTATTATATCTGATTTCTTACAGGACAGCCGGGGGCGGCGCGGCGCGGCGTGAGATACGAGCCCTCGAAGACATGAAAATAATAACCTGGTTAAACTATTAATGTTTGCGATTGTTTATGTGCTTAAAAAAAAAACTAATTAAAAAAAAAAGAATTATGTTGATGATGATGATGAATAACGAAAGTGGGAAAAAAAAAAAAAAAAAAAAAAACCAAAAACAAAAACTACAGACAGGCAAAGAAACAAAAACCATAACTAATATAAGATATTTAATCAGAACATCATCGGATGACATATAACTGGAAAAATAACAGCAGCAAATAAATGTCTAGCATCACTTTATCCAATGATGGGAAAGAAAAGTCGGATAATAAATTACTTCTTTATAAAACAACAATAAGACCAGATTTCACGTACGGATGCCCCATTTGGGGGCACGCCGCTCCAAGTCTCATACAAAAGATTCAACTCTTTCAAAATAAAGCCATTAGACTTGCTTTAAACGCACCTAAATGGATTAGAATTTCTTCTATCCATAATGACACCAACATTCCGTTGATAAAGGACTTAATTGTTTCCCAAGCAACCAAGTTTTATGCCGGCCTTCCCAGCCATACTAATCCTACAATAAATTCCCTTTCAAAATATAGCGAAAACGATAAATTTAAATATAAAAGACCCAATATAGTCCTCCGGAAGGAATAATAGCCTGCCTACAGCCGCAGTATAGTTTTTAAGCTCTTGTTCAACAAACACCAATATAATAATAAAAATAACTGTAAAGAATCTAAAGATAATCAAATATAATTATGTTAGAGTCAATAAAAAAATCATGTTTAGGAACTCTGTAAAATTAAGTAAATCAAAAGTCATCGGATGTGTTTGCAAATTATTTGAAAATTTGTCAGCTGCATTTAGAACAAATACAAATAAAATTTGACGTTATCGTCAATTGACTTTTTGTTTTTTTTTTCTCCTTTTTACTAAATTTACTAAATTGCCACTACATTTAATCTGAAAAAAAAGAAGAAAAAAAAAACACGTGGAAAGAAGCTGTGGGTGTGCGAAAGAAAACTTATTACTTTTAATTAAGTTAAATGTTGGAAAATTTATGATTTAAATTTAATTATGGAATAAATGAAAATATCAACGGAATATATGTCGATAATTATTCACGCATCATCAGATAGTTGCACGTTTGATCGATCCACCCACTGAACTTGACACTTGGAAACGGAAACGGAAACGGAAGTCAATCACGATGCATTGTTCATGAAAAATGATGGCCGCCCGGCGTGACCGACCCCAGAGAGGGCGGCCGTTCAGGTGTTCGGGGGTCCGGTGAGAGAGCGCGGAGGCGACGGTGAAAAGCGGCGAGGAAAAGAGGTGAAACGATACGAGGAAATGAAAAGAAAGCGGAGGTCCGGACCTCCACGCGCCATATCGTTTCGCGCGCGCGAAGATAACACTGAGATTATTATTTAATGATTATTTAACAAACATCACACCCGCGCACACGCGCACACACACACACAACACACACAACACACACAACACATCAGATCCGTATAACTGGCATCAAATCGATTGATTAAAGTTTATTTACATTATTATCAAACAGCGATCACGAGAGTTACGAGATGAACACAAACAAAAAGATTGACAACTGTCTAAACCATAGAAAGAAGAAATTGGTAGAAAAAAAAAAACAAAAGTTAAAGAAACGTAAAAATAAAGAGAGTCCCCTCTGTTTGAATACTCCCCCCTATGTCCATGGCTTTTTGGGTTAGTATAATCATAAAAAAAGGCAATTAATCAAAATAACTTTTAATGATTAAAAATTAATTAATTAATTAATGTAATTTTAATTAATATCGGCAAATCTCGTTTAAAAATATTAATTATCAAATATGTAATTTTAATTAATATCGGCAAATCTCGTTTAAAAATATTAATTATCAAATAACGATTTATAAAAAATAATGATTATTCTGTCTCATATTTGTATTCAATATAACATATTTGTAATACACATTCCGTAAGCCAGGAGGAAGATTTCTGTGCAGGCAAAACCACAATTCGATAGTATGTTCACGTATGTTCTATGAAAGTTTGCGTAACCGATATTCACACAAAAATAGTAAACAAATTAATTCCAAAAGTATGCACGTTTCTTTCCTGACATGGCGCTGCATGGACTCACACCGATCTAGTATTAATATTAAAAAGTGATGAATTAAAAAAAAAATGTTGTGAAATAATAAATGTTTATCGGTAAGTACTTGATGCAATTATTTAATCAAAAATCTCCGGTGAAAGAACATATATTTGCGATGGCAACACTGCGCCATAAAGTCGTTTTCCTTACGTCAAATGTCGTTTATTGTTTTACCGTTTTGTTTGAAATCATATTTTTGATCTAGCCTCTGTCATGACAGAGATCATTGTGATATTAGTGTTTTTACAGTGGATAAACTTTAATCAATTGATATGATGTGCGTGAAATATCTACGTATCTGATTTTATATCGGGCAATAATGCGAGTTGTTTGTTTTGACATGACGTGAATAAATCCCGCTTTTCGGGTAGATATCCACCGGATCGGGTAGTTCATTCGTCCCCATGCCGTCCATCGTCTTCTCCCATCCGTCATAGTCATCATCGTCGTCATAATAATATTATATCGCAAACAAACGAATATAAAACGATCACAAAAACAAAATGGCGCGTGGATGTTCAGACGTTGTGTACATCGTGGAACTTCATAATGCGGTGTATAGTAGAAGAATTTGTAAGCTTTTTAAGTTAATTTCATCAAAGTTCACCAGTCCTAAAGAGTCCTATATTCTCTCGAGCCTTTAAAAATAAATATCAATTCTACTTTTGCCCCCAATCTTCTAATAAACCATACAATATTCAACAGTAATGTATGTTAAAAGAATAGCAAATGTGAAATCAATGTCCAGTGTTTTTCTACTACAGTGTGTTTATCTGAGGTGACTGGCCAGGTTTGGACATGTTTTTCTGTTTTCACAAAAGGGCGCTATACAAATTATCGAATTATTGTTATTACAAGGCGTCCGTATCATTTGTGTAATTATGTAAATGTCCCAACTGCTGCTAACCACCTGGAGCCAATGAGACTATGTACAGAATGGTGGGACAACAGTTGGTATGACTTAGATAATAATGAAAAGTAAGAATAACCTAACCTAACCCAACCTAACCCAACCCAACCTAACCCAACCTAACCTAACTTAACCCAACCTAACCTAACTTAACCCAACCTAACCCAACCTAACCTAACCCAACCTAACCCAACTCAACCCAACCTAACCTAACCTAACCCAACCTAACCCAACCTAACCTAACCTAACCTAACCCAACCTAACCTAACCTAACCTAACCCAACCTAACCCAACCTAACCTAACCCAACCTAACCCAACCTAACCTAACCCAACCTAACCTAACCCAACCTAACCCAACCTAACCCAACCCAACCTAACCCAACCTAACCCAACCCAACCTAACCTAACCCAACCTAACCTAACCCAACCTAACTTAACCCAACCCAACCTAACCTAACTTAACCCAACCTAACCTAATCCAACCTAACCCAACCTAACCTAACCCAACCTAAACTAATCCAATCTAAACTAACCTAACCCAACCTAAACTAACCCAACCTAATCTATAACCTAACATACAACCCAACCCAACCTAACAGCGTTGTTTGTGTGGTGCCAGGAGTCCCTTTTGGGTGGAATTTTTTTATCCCCATAGACTATAGAACGCGAAGGCCGTAAGCTTAAGCTTGAGTGCCGAAGTACACAATAAAGTCAATGACAGGGGGGGCGGGGGTGGGGGAGTCGGTGGAACACGGGGGGGGGTAAGTGGGGGTGGGGCTTTGGTCAGAGGGGAGGGCACAACAAACAACAGACAGAACGCCAGAGAAGAAGAAGAAGACGGAAAGAAGGAAAGGAAAGGCAAGGACAAGGAATGGAAATGGGACGGAAGGCAAGCGAACATGGCAGGGAAGGCCGGAACGGGACCGGGAAGGGAAGGGCCGGCCGAAGCGGAAGGGCAGGGACGGGCACGGGACAAGGGCATGGAGCAGGCAGGGAGGGGACGGGAAGGCCCGGTTTGTGTACGTTCCGGGAAAGGGCACGGGAAGAGACCGGGAAGAGGCACAGCGGAAGGGACGGGCCGGGAACGGGGACAGGGGCCTTTCCTTTCCTTTCCTTTCCTTTCCTTTCCTTTCCTTTCCTTTCCTTTCCTTTCCTTTCCTTTCCTTTCCTTTCCTTTCCTTTCCTTTCCTTTCCTTTCCTTTCCTTTCCTTTCCTTTCCTTTCCTTTCCTTTCCTTTCCTTTCCTTTCCTTTCCTTTCCTTTCCTTTCCTTTCCTTTCCTTTCCTTTCCTTTCCTTTCCTTTCCTTTCCTTTCCTTTCCTTTCCTTTCCTTTCCTTTCCTTTCCTTTCCTTTCCTTTCCTTTCCTTTCCTTTCCTTTCCTTTCCTTTCCTTTCCTTTCCTTTCCTTTCCTTTCCTTTCCTTTCCTTTCCTTTCCTTTCCTTTCCTTTCCTTTCCTTTCCTTTCCTTTCCTTTCCTTTCCTTTCCTTTCCTTTCCTTTCCTTTCCTTTCCTTTCCTTTCCTTTCCTTTCCTTTCCTTTCCTTCCCTTACCTTCCCTTCCCTTTCCTTTCCTTTCCTAACCTTTCCTTTCCTTTCCTTTCCTTTCCTTTCCTTTCCTTTCCTTTCCTTTACTTTACTTTACTTTACTTTACTTTACTTTACTTTACTTTACTTTACTTACCTTACCTTACCTTACCCCCAATTATTAATGATATTATTGTGTTTGCAGGTTCCTTCCGACCGGAGCATTTTCTGTGCTGTGCGAGGTGAGCGGTGATGCGCTGCTTTCTCGGGGTGGGTGCGAGCAGCTCGCTCTCTGCTGTCCCGGGAAACTTGTACGGGCCCGAAGCCAGCCGGAGTCCCGCTCTCCTGTTATTCTGAAAGTCAAGAAATGTAAGAACAACTAGCACAGACGAATTCTTAATTAACGTCATATCAATTAAACAACTCTATTCTAAAACAATACTCCTTTACACATTTACATAAATACAAACCACATTAAATAACAACCGACACGCACGTGTATCGGTGTACAATATGTACATTTTAACGCAGCGTCACGTTCATTGTACACTATAGTTTCATATAGTGCAAACTTCTAGACGTGATTTGTTATATTAGATTGCCTTGTTGGCAATAAGAAAGAGAATTAAATTTTATATACATATATCCTGGAGGTGATTTAATCATTAGTAAAAATCATTTAATAAATAATTATTGCAGAGTGCTATTATATCGTATTCATCTCGGTTTAAAAATATTGACGTCTGATAATGTTATAACAAAATAATATCATCGCTTCAAGCGTTGTTCAATTCATTTACGAGCGGAGAATTATTATTAATATGATGATCAAAACCTGTCGGTTCCGGTTCATATAGTGCAAACTTCTAGACGTGATTTGTTATAATAGATTGCCTTGTTGGCAATAAGAAAGAGAATTAAATTTTATATACATATATCCTGGAGGTGATTTAATCATTAGTAAAAATCATTTAATAAATAATTATTGCAGAGTGCTATTATATCGTATTCATCTCGGTTTAAAAATATTGACGTCTGATAATGTTATAACAAAATAATATCATCGCTTCAAGCGTTGTTCAATTCATTTACGAGCGGAGAATTATTATTAATATGATGATCAAAACCTGTCGGTTCCGGTTCCATGATATTTCATCAAAATGACAATTCAACACACCTCCAAAAAGTGATATAGCGTCATGAAAAGTGATGAAACAAAAAATACGTTTAATAGTTACCTACGTAACCTACTTAGCCTAGTTTTTGTTTCATCACTTTTCATGACTTCATATCACTTTTTGGAGGTGTGTTGAATTGTCATTTTGACGAAATACCCGGTCACTCACAGTCAAAACGATCAAGTTATTTATTATTAGATCACGCACAAGTATTTAATTAAAAATAATATAAATTACATATTTAAAAATACATCTTTAGCCATCGTACATCTTTCTTTCTTTCGAAAAGTTCAATAATAAAATTCTTATAGTTAGTTAAAAGTGTAGAGTGTATAGTCTGGCCTCAAACCATTTTTTGTCTGTCTGTTGGTACGATATCATTTTCCTTTATCGGCATTAGAGGTCAGCAGTCTGTGTAGAGCTTTTATACTTATTACATAAATTTCCTCTACCGAATAAGATGAAGGTGATATATAATTGTTAATTTCCTTCTCTCATCTCATATCTGTGAATAAATTGTGTAATGAATGAATTTAAATCTATCTATTCAAATACTGCCGCCGCAGAGTTTGGTTCGCGGATTTGCCACCAGAGACAGGGATCTACACTTTCATTCGGGGATCTACGCTTCGCTAGTGGTTCGCGTCTAGGTCGAAATACAAACTTACTGGTTTTGAACTTGGATAATATTCATGTTCAGAGTTCATGAAACAATTTATTATGATTTGTATTGTTTTTATTTTAAATATATTATTAGTTTAATGACTTTGACGTAATTGTGATATGAAATTATCATTTATTGATACTTGACTTGATTTTTTTTGTTTGTTTTAGATATTAATCAATTGTGGGGTTCTCGTAGAATTTCTCCGCTTGTGCGGCGATAATTAGCTTCTTTATCAGAGGAATTTTTGCGTCATTATGAAGCCTGATTGATCCACTAGGGTGCGCGCATTCAACGCTATTAACTTACCGCTTATTATAATATATTTCGCTTGTTTATTATTCTGGATTGACATGATATACGTTCTGTTAAAATGTATATTTATGATAATGCTATATGTGGAGGTAAAACATTGTATGTATTATATCGACTTTTGCTTTATGACAATAATGAAAATATTGGCGGCCCTAATAAGGGCCTTTTGTTTGACTCGGACGACGGTGATGATGATGATGAGTCGTTTGTTTGTTCTCGGTGTTGCTGGGTGTCGTGTCGGTCAAGTTGGTCGGTAGTCTGTCCATCTGTTGGCTCCTCACTTGGAGCTGGTGTACTTGGTGACGGCCTTGGTGCCCTCGGACACGGCGTGCTTGGCCAGCTCGCCGGGAAGGAGCAGCCTGACGGCGGTCTGGATCTCCCTGCTGGTGATCGTGGACCTCTTGTTGTAGTGGGCCAGGCGGGAGGCCTCGGCGGCGATGCGCTCGAAGATGTCGTTCACGAAGCTGTTCATGATGCTCATCGCCTTGGAGGAGATACCGGTGTCGGGGTGCACCTGCTTCAGCACTTTGTAGATGTAGATTGCGTAGCTCTCCTTCCTCCTGCGCTTAGACTTCTTCTTGTCCCCCTTGGAGATGTTCTTCTGGGCCTTGCCCGACTTCTTGGCTGCTTTTCCGCTTGTCTTGGGTGGCATCTTGCTTGCTGCTCGTCGATTTTGACTTTGAAAAAATGCCATCTTTTTGAGTAGTTTACTTTACTTTCACGACGCTGTGGCGGCGATCGACTAGGGCGGCTCTCTTTCGCCTCGAGCTAGCTAGCTAGCACCCGTGCGGCCCCGTCTGCTATAGCATCGCCCGTAGCGGGGGGGAGCCGAGAGCGGCCATTGTTAGCGAGCTCGCCGAGAACGTAAATACACCGGTCCCGTGAACGAAAAAGCCACAAGCAAAAATTCAGCCAGACTCGCCTAACCGCTAGTCTGCTATTCCGCTATCGAAGCAGTTCGCAAGCACCCAGCACCCCTATCATGTCAGGTCGCGGCAAAGGAGGCAAAGTGAAGGGAAAGGCAAAGTCCCGCTCTAACCGCGCCGGACTCCAGTTCCCCGTCGGACGTATCCACCGCCTGCTGAGGAAGGGCAACTACGCCGAGAGGGTGGGCGCCGGTGCCCCCGTCTACCTGGCCGCCGTCATGGAGTACCTGGCCGCCGAGGTTCTCGAGCTGGCCGGCAACGCCGCCAGGGACAACAAGAAGACCAGGATCATCCCCCGCCATCTGCAGTTGGCCATCCGAAACGACGAGGAGCTCAACAAGCTGCTCTCCGGCGTGACCATTGCTCAGGGAGGTGTTCTGCCCAACATTCAGGCTGTTCTCCTGCCCAAGAAGACAGAAAAGAAGGCGTAATTTTGACAGCGACAAACTATACTAACATCAGAAAAAAAAATGAACGTCCCTCAAGTCCACGACCACCACACCATACCATCAAGATGACTTGATTCATTATTTAAAAAAGGCCCTTCTCAGGGCCGCCAATTTTTCTCACTATTTTAAAATTACAAAAGTCGTTATATACCTACACTATATGTAAATAATTATATTCTTCATGGTCTTAAATCTATGTATGTGCAAAATATATTCTATTCATGCATTATTATTGGCGAAAAGTTGACATTTTAAATCTCATTCAATTTGAGGTTAAAGCAACGTGTCAATCAATTTGTGATTAATGGATAATGGCAAATGGAGTAAAATTAGCTTGATTTACAAGCTGTTTCTCCTTTACGATGATGATTTTATTGAGTCTAGTCGTATTATATGATATTTTCGACTGTTTTATGACTATTCATTCATTTAGATATATTTCACAATACGCACTTACCCTTAATTTGACATTTCTGACCACAGACAATGATAAATTATAGATGATAAATCAATACAATAGTGATGGGGGTGACGCGTCCGACACTTTCGCAAAGAAAGTGATTAAAAAGTTTAAAAAAACATGAATAAATTATTGATATGGGGTGGGTGTGGGGTTTTCGTATTTTCGAAAGAGTAATTTGCAATCGGATGAACATTTGGCGGCCCTGATAAGGGCCATTTTGGGTCGAAATTGGAATGGTGAGCTGTTGTTTGTTTGTTGTCTCGCTTCGATCCGATTGATTTGATTAGATGGTCGGTCGGTTGGTTGCGTGCTCGCGGCTTAAGCACGCTCTCCGCGGATGCGTCTCGCCAGCTGGATATCCTTGGGCATGATGGTGACGCGCTTGGCGTGGATCGCGCAAAGGTTGGTGTCCTCGAAGAGGCCGACCAGGTAGGCCTCGCTCGCCTCCTGCAGGGCCATCACGGCTGAGCTCTGGAAGCGCAGGTCGGTCTTGAAGTCCTGGGCGATCTCGCGCACCAGCCGCTGGAAGGGCAGCTTGCGGATCAGCAGCTCCGTGCTCTTCTGGTAGCGGCGGATCTCGCGAAGGGCGACCGTGCCGGGCCTGTAGCGATGGGGCTTCTTCACTCCTCCGGTGGCGGGCGCGCTCTTCCTCGCCGCCTTCGTGGCCAGCTGCTTCCTGGGGGCCTTGCCTCCGGTAGACTTGCGGGCGGTCTGCTTTGTACGAGCCATGTTCTGTTTGAAATATTACAATGACCCAAAAAAGATCTCGTCACCCTATTTATAGGAAAGAACCGTGAGAGTACGACGGTGCGATGCCATTGGTCGCCCGCCGGGTCTTGGGGAGTGAGTAAATCAGGGTTGCCAATGCGTATGTTCTAAAATACCCACAGCGGAAAATTCAAAATCACAATTATGTGTATAATTTTTTTTTTGTTTTTTTTTTTTTTTTTTTTATGTACCTATATTAATATGCGTATATAATTCGTAAAAATAAGTATTTATAGTACATTTATAATATAATATATCCTGCGAAAGAAAACGAAATTATAGTACTTTTAATAATTGGCAATATTGTCGGAAAATCAAAAAAAAAACACTTTTAATGGGATCTCCGCACTTTAACTTTTCTCATTAAATTTACAATTCATAAGAATTCTCCGCAATTTTGGGAATTCACCACGAATTGGCAACCCTGCAGTCAGTCAGGCTACGCGAGTGGGGGGCCATCGTCGAGTATATAATGAAGGGGAAATCCGGAAACTCAAAAAATCGTTCTTCACCCGCCTTACTGAGCGGTTGCCTTCGCGTTCGTCTCAACCGAAAACAAACCAAAAAACACCATGACCGGTCGCGGAAAGGGAGGAAAAGGCCTCGGAAAGGGTGGAGCCAAGCGTCACAGGAAGGTGCTTCGCGATAACATCCAGGGCATCACGAAGCCGGCCATCCGCCGTCTGGCTCGCAGGGGAGGCGTCAAGCGTATCTCCGGCCTGATCTACGAGGAGACTCGCGGCGTGCTGAAGGTGTTCCTGGAGAACGTGATCAGGGATGCTGTCACCTACACCGAGCACGCCAAGAGGAAGACCGTCACCGCCATGGACGTCGTGTACGCCCTGAAGCGCCAGGGTCGCACCCTGTACGGCTTCGGCGGCTAGGCTGCGCGCGACCACCACACCATCACCGTCACCGTCACATCCACCCGATTGTTTATTTACGACAACACACTACTTGGCAGTGTGATAAAACTTAAAAAAAAAACGGCCCTTCTCAGGGCCACCACTATGTTCAAGCCGTTTAATGCATCTTACACAATTCTCGGACCGACCGACTGCCCGCAAAGTATAATATAATATGATTAGTCACGCGAGGTAAGAATTATTTCGAGGCGCAAGGAACGCCGTTTTATTTGTAAAAATAAAAAGTAGAGTTAAATTCAGAAATTTTAAACGATTCCCACTTCACGGCAAATAAGAATCTAGGAAAAAACATAAAAATAACCGCGCCGGAGCAGGAAAATTTAATAGTTTTTAATTTAAAGTTGATATTCTCTATGTAAACAGAACGGCGTCACACGCCCCTGGCATGAGGATTAAAAAAATGTTAGCTGGCTACATATCGAGTCGGAGGTCTTCTGTCTTTTGGTAGGAAAGGAAAAAAAAAAATAACCCACAAAAACGCACGATTTCATTGTACAGCAGGGAAGGACAATAAATTTAAAAGTTTCATACTTTTTACTAAAAATTCACCTTCATACTGTGTGGACTGTGAGAATTTCATTTTTGGGCTGCGTCCTTTTCATTGATGTTGTCATTCTGTGAAAAAATTCGTAAGCCTTTATGACATAATTACTCTATGACTTACTATTATTATGCGCTTCTCTATGGCGCTTCCGGAAAAACCCTTACCCGTGCTTTATTGCCATTATATAAGTTATGCGAATGAATGGTTATGATAATAATAATAATAAATAATATGAAATTCGGTGGAATGAATAATAATTGACGCATTTTACTATTATACCTCTTGCGATACTCTCTCTAATCTCATCGAATATTTTTGTATTATGCATTTATGAAATCATTGGTAGCCCTGAAAAGGGCTTTTTATCGTCAACAACTTGGCACCGCGACTCGGGTGCTCGCTTTCCGCCAGCTGATATATCCGCGGTGGTGATAGATATATTATATAATGACAATATATAACTATACACACACGTGAAGTCATGTGGAAGTCCTACTTCTTGGGTGCGGCCTTCTTCGCTGCGGGCTTGCCCTTGGGAGCTGCGGCAGCCTTCTTCGGCTTGGGCGCTTTGGGCTTCTTGGTCGGGGGCTTGGCCGACTTCTTCGCCTTCGTGGGGCTCTTTGGCTTCGCGGCAGGCTTCTTGGCGGCGGCGGCCTTCTTGGCCGGCGAGCCGGCGGGAGCCTTCTTCGCCTTGGCGGGGGCGACGGCCTTCTTCGCCTTGGCGGGCGCGGCGGCCGCCTTCCTGGGCTTCTTGGCGGCGGAGACGGCAGAGGTGCGCTTCTTGGGCGCGGCGGCGGCCGGTTTCTTGGCGCCACCGGCGGAACCCTTGGCCTTCGCCTCCAGCTTGAAGGAGCCGGACGCTCCCTTGCCCTTGGTCTGGACCAGGGCGCCGGACTCGACGGCTCCCTTCAGGTACTTCTTGATGAAGGGGGCAAGCTTATCGGCGTCGACCTTGTAGTTGGCGGTGATGTACTTCTTGATGGCCTGCAGGGACGAGCCGCCGCGCTCCTTCAGCTCCTTGATGGCGTTGTTGACCATCTCGGACGTCTTCGGGTGAGAGGGCTTCGCCTTGGGCTTCTTGGCCGCCGCGGCGGATGCCTTTGCCTTCTTGGCGGGAGTGGCCGGAACGGGAGACGCCGCCGTCGCTGCTAGTGCTGTATCTGCCATTGTAGATTGGTGCTGGTGGTGCTGTTCGGCTTGCTTGCTGATGCTGAATATATCCTCAAAAAAAAGGAAATTTTCGGAATTCGAATGGCGTCCCTACCGTGCCGCCGGCGCAGAGAGCTCGCTTGTCGATTGTGATGATGAAAACGTGTATCATTTATGCTTAGGTCCTCGGAGTAAAATAGGATTTTATCGGCGAGGATAAATTTTCCTTAACGGTAGGGCGCGGGCGGGCGTAGGACAGAGATGTGGGCCCGCGGAGGGCGGGGAATCTGCGCTCCCCGGGAGCGGCGCTAGGCGCAGTGAGGCTCCGGATGAGGAAATGCGCGAGGGCGGCGACTCGGAGTGCCACAAAAGAGACCGCAGCTCGGGAGACCCTCGAGTCGGCGGGTCGGGAGGGCGGCGTGGGCGAGGGCGGGACTCCGGCCGGGGGGTCCCGCAGCATTCCCGCCGTCGGGGGGCCCCGCGAGCGCCGACAGGGCTCCCGAGCCGCCCCGCCGTAGAACGGCGTGCCGGCCCACAGCATACATCGGGCTCGCGGTGCTCGGGCCTGTATAATATTATGTGTACGCCAAACCGACCTAGGCGTGATAATAATGCGAAATAAATTAATAATGTTATACGAAATTAATTTTAAAAAATTAAACGAGCCCTACTGATGATGCTATTATATCTGATTTCTTACAGGACAGCCGGGGGCGGCGCGGCGCGGCGTGAGATACGAGCCCTCGAAGACATGAAAATAATAACCTGGTTAAACTATTAATGTTTGCGATTGTTTATGTGCTTAAAAAAAAAACTAATTAAAAAAAAAAGAATTATGTTGATGATGATGATGAATAACGAAAGTGGGAAAAAAAAAAAAAAAAAAAAAAACCAAAAACAAAAACTACAGACAGGCAAAGAAACAAAAACCATAACTAATATAAGATATTTAATCAGAACATCATCGGATGACATATAACTGGAAAAATAACAGCAGCAAATAAATGTCTAGCATCACTTTATCCAATGATGGGAAAGAAAAGTCGGATAATAAATTACTTCTTTATAAAACAACAATAAGACCAGATTTCACGTACGGATGCCCCATTTGGGGGCACGCCGCTCCAAGTCTCATACAAAAGATTCAACTCTTTCAAAATAAAGCCATTAGACTTGCTTTAAACGCACCTAAATGGATTAGAATTTCTTCTATCCATAATGACACCAACATTCCGTTGATAAAGGACTTAATTGTTTCCCAAGCAACCAAGTTTTATGCCGGCCTTCCCAGCCATACTAATCCTACAATAAATTCCCTTTCAAAATATAGCGAAAACGATAAATTTAAATATAAAAGACCCAATATAGTCCTCCGGAAGGAATAATAGCCTGCCTACAGCCGCAGTATAGTTTTTAAGCTCTTGTTCAACAAACACCAATATAATAATAAAAATAACTGTAAAGAATCTAAAGATAATCAAATATAATTATGTTAGAGTCAATAAAAAAATCATGTTTAGGAACTCTGTAAAATTAAGTAAATCAAAAGTCATCGGATGTGTTTGCAAATTATTTGAAAATTTGTCAGCTGCATTTAGAACAAATACAAATAAAATTTGACGTTATCGTCAATTGACTTTTTGTTTTTTTTTTCTCCTTTTTACTAAATTTACTAAATTGCCACTACATTTAATCTGAAAAAAAAGAAGAAAAAAAAAACACGTGGAAAGAAGCTGTGGGTGTGCGAAAGAAAACTTATTACTTTTAATTAAGTTAAATGTTGGAAAATTTATGATTTAAATTTAATTATGGAATAAATGAAAATATCAACGGAATATATGTCGATAATTATTCACGCATCATCAGATAGTTGCACGTTTGATCGATCCACCCACTGAACTTGACACTTGGAAACGGAAACGGAAACGGAAGTCAATCACGATGCATTGTTCATGAAAAATGATGGCCGCCCGGCGTGACCGACCCCAGAGAGGGCGGCCGTTCAGGTGTTCGGGGGTCCGGTGAGAGAGCGCGGAGGCGACGGTGAAAAGCGGCGAGGAAAAGAGGTGAAACGATACGAGGAAATGAAAAGAAAGCGGAGGTCCGGACCTCCACGCGCCATATCGTTTCGCGCGCGCGAAGATAACACTGAGATTATTATTTAATGATTATTTAACAAACATCACACCCGCGCACACGCGCACACACACACACAACACACACAACACACACAACACATCAGATCCGTATAACTGGCATCAAATCGATTGATTAAAGTTTATTTACATTATTATCAAACAGCGATCACGAGAGTTACGAGATGAACACAAACAAAAAGATTGACAACTGTCTAAACCATAGAAAGAAGAAATTGGTAGAAAAAAAAAAACAAAAGTTAAAGAAACGTAAAAATAAAGAGAGTCCCCTCTGTTTGAATACTCCCCCCTATGTCCATGGCTTTTTGGGTTAGTATAATCATAAAAAAAGGCAATTAATCAAAATAACTTTTAATGATTAAAAATTAATTAATTAATTAATGTAATTTTAATTAATATCGGCAAATCTCGTTTAAAAATATTAATTATCAAATATGTAATTTTAATTAATATCGGCAAATCTCGTTTAAAAATATTAATTATCAAATAACGATTTATAAAAAATAATGATTATTCTGTCTCATATTTGTATTCAATATAACATATTTGTAATACACATTCCGTAAGCCAGGAGGAAGATTTCTGTGCAGGCAAAACCACAATTCGATAGTATGTTCACGTATGTTCTATGAAAGTTTGCGTAACCGATATTCACACAAAAATAGTAAACAAATTAATTCCAAAAGTATGCACGTTTCTTTCCTGACATGGCGCTGCATGGACTCACACCGATCTAGTATTAATATTAAAAAGTGATGAATTAAAAAAAAAATGTTGTGAAATAATAAATGTTTATCGGTAAGTACTTGATGCAATTATTTAATCAAAAATCTCCGGTGAAAGAACATATATTTGCGATGGCAACACTGCGCCATAAAGTCGTTTTCCTTACGTCAAATGTCGTTTATTGTTTTACCGTTTTGTTTGAAATCATATTTTTGATCTAGCCTCTGTCATGACAGAGATCATTGTGATATTAGTGTTTTTACAGTGGATAAACTTTAATCAATTGATATGATGTGCGTGAAATATCTACGTATCTGATTTTATATCGGGCAATAATGCGAGTTGTTTGTTTTGACATGACGTGAATAAATCCCGCTTTTCGGGTAGATATCCACCGGATCGGGTAGTTCATTCGTCCCCATGCCGTCCATCGTCTTCTCCCATCCGTCATAGTCATCATCGTCGTCATAATAATATTATATCGCAAACAAACGAATATAAAACGATCACAAAAACAAAATGGCGCGTGGATGTTCAGACGTTGTGTACATCGTGGAACTTCATAATGCGGTGTATAGTAGAAGAATTTGTAAGCTTTTTAAGTTAATTTCATCAAAGTTCACCAGTCCTAAAGAGTCCTATATTCTCTCGAGCCTTTAAAAATAAATATCAATTCTACTTTTGCCCCCAATCTTCTAATAAACCATACAATATTCAACAGTAATGTATGTTAAAAGAATAGCAAATGTGAAATCAATGTCCAGTGTTTTTCTACTACAGTGTGTTTATCTGAGGTGACTGGCCAGGTTTGGACATGTTTTTCTGTTTTCACAAAAGGGCGCTATACAAATTATCGAATTATTGTTATTACAAGGCGTCCGTATCATTTGTGTAATTATGTAAATGTCCCAACTGCTGCTAACCACCTGGAGCCAATGAGACTATGTACAGAATGGTGGGACAACAGTTGGTATGACTTAGATAATAATGAAAAGTAAGAATAACCTAACCTAACCCAACCTAACCCAACCCAACCTAACCCAACCTAACCTAACTTAACCCAACCTAACCTAACTTAACCCAACCTAACCCAACCTAACCTAACCCAACCTAACCCAACTCAACCCAACCTAACCTAACCTAACCCAACCTAACCCAACCTAACCTAACCTAACCTAACCCAACCTAACCTAACCTAACCTAACCCAACCTAACCCAACCTAACCTAACCCAACCTAACCCAACCTAACCTAACCCAACCTAACCTAACCCAACCTAACCCAACCTAACCCAACCCAACCTAACCCAACCTAACCCAACCCAACCTAACCTAACCCAACCTAACCTAACCCAACCTAACTTAACCCAACCCAACCTAACCTAACTTAACCCAACCTAACCTAATCCAACCTAACCCAACCTAACCTAACCCAACCTAAACTAATCCAATCTAAACTAACCTAACCCAACCTAAACTAACCCAACCTAATCTATAACCTAACATACAACCCAACCCAACCTAACAGCGTTGTTTGTGTGGTGCCAGGAGTCCCTTTTGGGTGGAATTTTTTTTTCTAAATCCCCTGTTTTAACCCCCCCCCTCCTCCCTCACCCCTCTCACTCCACCACTCCCTCTCCTGACCTAACCTAAGCTAATCCGACCCAACCTACCAGCGTTGTTTGTGTGGTGCGAGGAGTCCTTTTTGTGTACTATTTTTTTTTAAATACCTCTTTCTTCCCCCCCCCCCCTCCTCCTCCTCCTCCTCCTCCTCCTCCTTCCCTTCCCTTCCCTTCCCTTCCCTTCCCATTCCTTTCCTTCCCTTCCCATTCCTTTCCTTTCCTTTCCTTTCCTTTCCTTTCCTTTCCTTTCCTTTCCTTTCCTTTCCTTTCCTTTCCTTTCCTTTCCTTTCCTTTCCTTCCCTTACCTTACCTTACCTTTCCTTTCCTTTCCTTTCCTTTCCTTTCCTTTCCTTTCCTTTCCTTTCCTTTCCTTTCCTTTCCTTTCCTTTCCTTTCCTTTCCTTTCCTTTCCTTTCCTTTCCTTTCCTTTCCTTTCCTTTCCTTTCCTTTCCTTTCCTTTCCTTTCCTTTCCTTTCCTTTCCTTTCCTTTCCTTTCCTTTCCTTTCCTTTCCTTTCCTTTCCTTTCCTTTCCTTTCCTTTCCTTTCCTTTCCTTTCCTTTCCTTTCCTTTCCTTTCCTTTCCTTTCCTTTCCTTTCCTTTCCTTTCCTTTCCTTTCCTTTCCTTTCCTTTCCTTTCCTTTCCTTTCCTTTCCTTTCCTTTCCTTTCCTTTCCTTTCCTTTCCTTTCCTTTCCTTTCCTTTCCTTTCCTTTCCTTTCCTTTCCTTTCCTTACCTTCCCTTCCCTTTCCTTTCCTTTCCTAACCTTTCCTTTCCTTTCCTTTCCTTTCCTTTCCTTTCCTTTCCTTTCCTTTACTTTACTTTACTTTACTTTACTTTACTTTACTTTACTTTACTTTACTTACCTTACCTTACCTTACCCCCAATTATTAATGATATTATTGTGTTTGCAGGTTCCTTCCGACCGGAGCATTTTCTGTGCTGTGCGAGGTGAGCGGTGATGCGCTGCTTTCTCGGGGTGGGTGCGAGCAGCTCGCTCTCTGCTGTCCCGGGAAACTTGTACGGGCCCGAAGCCAGCCGGAGTCCCGCTCTCCTGTTATTCTGAAAGTCAAGAAATGTAAGAACAACTAGCACAGACGAATTCTTAATTAACGTCATATCAATTAAACAACTCTATTCTAAAACAATACTCCTTTACACATTTACATAAATACAAACCACATTAAATAACAACCGACACGCACGTGTATCGGTGTACAATATGTACATTTTAACGCAGCGTCACGTTCATTGTACACTATAGTTTCATATAGTGCAAACTTCTAGACGTGATTTGTTATATTAGATTGCCTTGTTGGCAATAAGAAAGAGAATTAAATTTTATATACATATATCCTGGAGGTGATTTAATCATTAGTAAAAATCATTTAATAAATAATTATTGCAGAGTGCTATTATATCGTATTCATCTCGGTTTAAAAATATTGACGTCTGATAATGTTATAACAAAATAATATCATCGCTTCAAGCGTTGTTCAATTCATTTACGAGCGGAGAATTATTATTAATATGATGATCAAAACCTGTCGGTTCCGGTTCATATAGTGCAAACTTCTAGACGTGATTTGTTATAATAGATTGCCTTGTTGGCAATAAGAAAGAGAATTAAATTTTATATACATATATCCTGGAGGTGATTTAATCATTAGTAAAAATCATTTAATAAATAATTATTGCAGAGTGCTATTATATCGTATTCATCTCGGTTTAAAAATATTGACGTCTGATAATGTTATAACAAAATAATATCATCGCTTCAAGCGTTGTTCAATTCATTTACGAGCGGAGAATTATTATTAATATGATGATCAAAACCTGTCGGTTCCGGTTCCATGATATTTCATCAAAATGACAATTCAACACACCTCCAAAAAGTGATATAGCGTCATGAAAAGTGATGAAACAAAAAATACGTTTAATAGTTACCTACGTAACCTACTTAGCCTAGTTTTTGTTTCATCACTTTTCATGACTTCATATCACTTTTTGGAGGTGTGTTGAATTGTCATTTTGACGAAATACCCGGTCACTCACAGTCAAAACGATCAAGTTATTTATTATTAGATCACGCACAAGTATTTAATTAAAAATAATATAAATTACATATTTAAAAATACATCTTTAGCCATCGTACATCTTTCTTTCTTTCGAAAAGTTCAATAATAAAATTCTTATAGTTAGTTAAAAGTGTAGAGTGTATAGTCTGGCCTCAAACCATTTTTTGTCTGTCTGTTGGTACGATATCATTTTCCTTTATCGGCATTAGAGGTCAGCAGTCTGTGTAGAGCTTTTATACTTATTACATAAATTTCCTCTACCGAATAAGATGAAGGTGATATATAATTGTTAATTTCCTTCTCTCATCTCATATCTGTGAATAAATTGTGTAATGAATGAATTTAAATCTATCTATTCAAATACTGCCGCCGCAGAGTTTGGTTCGCGGATTTGCCACCAGAGACAGGGATCTACACTTTCATTCGGGGATCTACGCTTCGCTAGTGGTTCGCGTCTAGGTCGAAATACAAACTTACTGGTTTTGAACTTGGATAATATTCATGTTCAGAGTTCATGAAACAATTTATTATGATTTGTATTGTTTTTATTTTAAATATATTATTAGTTTAATGACTTTGACGTAATTGTGATATGAAATTATCATTTATTGATACTTGACTTGATTTTTTTTGTTTGTTTTAGATATTAATCAATTGTGGGGTTCTCGTAGAATTTCTCCGCTTGTGCGGCGATAATTAGCTTCTTTATCAGAGGAATTTTTGCGTCATTATGAAGCCTGATTGATCCACTAGGGTGCGCGCATTCAACGCTATTAACTTACCGCTTATTATAATATATTTCGCTTGTTTATTATTCTGGATTGACATGATATACGTTCTGTTAAAATGTATATTTATGATAATGCTATATGTGGAGGTAAAACATTGTATGTATTATATCGACTTTTGCTTTATGACAATAATGAAAATATTGGCGGCCCTAATAAGGGCCTTTTGTTTGACTCGGACGACGGTGATGATGATGATGAGTCGTTTGTTTGTTCTCGGTGTTGCTGGGTGTCGTGTCGGTCAAGTTGGTCGGTAGTCTGTCCATCTGTTGGCTCCTCACTTGGAGCTGGTGTACTTGGTGACGGCCTTGGTGCCCTCGGACACGGCGTGCTTGGCCAGCTCGCCGGGAAGGAGCAGCCTGACGGCGGTCTGGATCTCCCTGCTGGTGATCGTGGACCTCTTGTTGTAGTGGGCCAGGCGGGAGGCCTCGGCGGCGATGCGCTCGAAGATGTCGTTCACGAAGCTGTTCATGATGCTCATCGCCTTGGAGGAGATACCGGTGTCGGGGTGCACCTGCTTCAGCACTTTGTAGATGTAGATTGCGTAGCTCTCCTTCCTCCTGCGCTTAGACTTCTTCTTGTCCCCCTTGGAGATGTTCTTCTGGGCCTTGCCCGACTTCTTGGCTGCTTTTCCGCTTGTCTTGGGTGGCATCTTGCTTGCTGCTCGTCGATTTTGACTTTGAAAAAATGCCATCTTTTTGAGTAGTTTACTTTACTTTCACGACGCTGTGGCGGCGATCGACTAGGGCGGCTCTCTTTCGCCTCGAGCTAGCTAGCTAGCACCCGTGCGGCCCCGTCTGCTATAGCATCGCCCGTAGCGGGGGGGAGCCGAGAGCGGCCATTGTTAGCGAGCTCGCCGAGAACGTAAATACACCGGTCCCGTGAACGAAAAAGCCACAAGCAAAAATTCAGCCAGACTCGCCTAACCGCTAGTCTGCTATTCCGCTATCGAAGCAGTTCGCAAGCACCCAGCACCCCTATCATGTCAGGTCGCGGCAAAGGAGGCAAAGTGAAGGGAAAGGCAAAGTCCCGCTCTAACCGCGCCGGACTCCAGTTCCCCGTCGGACGTATCCACCGCCTGCTGAGGAAGGGCAACTACGCCGAGAGGGTGGGCGCCGGTGCCCCCGTCTACCTGGCCGCCGTCATGGAGTACCTGGCCGCCGAGGTTCTCGAGCTGGCCGGCAACGCCGCCAGGGACAACAAGAAGACCAGGATCATCCCCCGCCATCTGCAGTTGGCCATCCGAAACGACGAGGAGCTCAACAAGCTGCTCTCCGGCGTGACCATTGCTCAGGGAGGTGTTCTGCCCAACATTCAGGCTGTTCTCCTGCCCAAGAAGACAGAAAAGAAGGCGTAATTTTGACAGCGACAAACTATACTAACATCAGAAAAAAAAATGAACGTCCCTCAAGTCCACGACCACCACACCATACCATCAAGATGACTTGATTCATTATTTAAAAAAGGCCCTTCTCAGGGCCGCCAATTTTTCTCACTATTTTAAAATTACAAAAGTCGTTATATACCTACACTATATGTAAATAATTATATTCTTCATGGTCTTAAATCTATGTATGTGCAAAATATATTCTATTCATGCATTATTATTGGCGAAAAGTTGACATTTTAAATCTCATTCAATTTGAGGTTAAAGCAACGTGTCAATCAATTTGTGATTAATGGATAATGGCAAATGGAGTAAAATTAGCTTGATTTACAAGCTGTTTCTCCTTTACGATGATGATTTTATTGAGTCTAGTCGTATTATATGATATTTTCGACTGTTTTATGACTATTCATTCATTTAGATATATTTCACAATACGCACTTACCCTTAATTTGACATTTCTGACCACAGACAATGATAAATTATAGATGATAAATCAATACAATAGTGATGGGGGTGACGCGTCCGACACTTTCGCAAAGAAAGTGATTAAAAAGTTTAAAAAAACATGAATAAATTATTGATATGGGGTGGGTGTGGGGTTTTCGTATTTTCGAAAGAGTAATTTGCAATCGGATGAACATTTGGCGGCCCTGATAAGGGCCATTTTGGGTCGAAATTGGAATGGTGAGCTGTTGTTTGTTTGTTGTCTCGCTTCGATCCGATTGATTTGATTAGATGGTCGGTCGGTTGGTTGCGTGCTCGCGGCTTAAGCACGCTCTCCGCGGATGCGTCTCGCCAGCTGGATATCCTTGGGCATGATGGTGACGCGCTTGGCGTGGATCGCGCAAAGGTTGGTGTCCTCGAAGAGGCCGACCAGGTAGGCCTCGCTCGCCTCCTGCAGGGCCATCACGGCTGAGCTCTGGAAGCGCAGGTCGGTCTTGAAGTCCTGGGCGATCTCGCGCACCAGCCGCTGGAAGGGCAGCTTGCGGATCAGCAGCTCCGTGCTCTTCTGGTAGCGGCGGATCTCGCGAAGGGCGACCGTGCCGGGCCTGTAGCGATGGGGCTTCTTCACTCCTCCGGTGGCGGGCGCGCTCTTCCTCGCCGCCTTCGTGGCCAGCTGCTTCCTGGGGGCCTTGCCTCCGGTAGACTTGCGGGCGGTCTGCTTTGTACGAGCCATGTTCTGTTTGAAATATTACAATGACCCAAAAAAGATCTCGTCACCCTATTTATAGGAAAGAACCGTGAGAGTACGACGGTGCGATGCCATTGGTCGCCCGCCGGGTCTTGGGGAGTGAGTAAATCAGGGTTGCCAATGCGTATGTTCTAAAATACCCACAGCGGAAAATTCAAAATCACAATTATGTGTATAATTTTTTTTTTGTTTTTTTTTTTTTTTTTTTTATGTACCTATATTAATATGCGTATATAATTCGTAAAAATAAGTATTTATAGTACATTTATAATATAATATATCCTGCGAAAGAAAACGAAATTATAGTACTTTTAATAATTGGCAATATTGTCGGAAAATCAAAAAAAAAACACTTTTAATGGGATCTCCGCACTTTAACTTTTCTCATTAAATTTACAATTCATAAGAATTCTCCGCAATTTTGGGAATTCACCACGAATTGGCAACCCTGCAGTCAGTCAGGCTACGCGAGTGGGGGGCCATCGTCGAGTATATAATGAAGGGGAAATCCGGAAACTCAAAAAATCGTTCTTCACCCGCCTTACTGAGCGGTTGCCTTCGCGTTCGTCTCAACCGAAAACAAACCAAAAAACACCATGACCGGTCGCGGAAAGGGAGGAAAAGGCCTCGGAAAGGGTGGAGCCAAGCGTCACAGGAAGGTGCTTCGCGATAACATCCAGGGCATCACGAAGCCGGCCATCCGCCGTCTGGCTCGCAGGGGAGGCGTCAAGCGTATCTCCGGCCTGATCTACGAGGAGACTCGCGGCGTGCTGAAGGTGTTCCTGGAGAACGTGATCAGGGATGCTGTCACCTACACCGAGCACGCCAAGAGGAAGACCGTCACCGCCATGGACGTCGTGTACGCCCTGAAGCGCCAGGGTCGCACCCTGTACGGCTTCGGCGGCTAGGCTGCGCGCGACCACCACACCATCACCGTCACCGTCACATCCACCCGATTGTTTATTTACGACAACACACTACTTGGCAGTGTGATAAAACTTAAAAAAAAAACGGCCCTTCTCAGGGCCACCACTATGTTCAAGCCGTTTAATGCATCTTACACAATTCTCGGACCGACCGACTGCCCGCAAAGTATAATATAATATGATTAGTCACGCGAGGTAAGAATTATTTCGAGGCGCAAGGAACGCCGTTTTATTTGTAAAAATAAAAAGTAGAGTTAAATTCAGAAATTTTAAACGATTCCCACTTCACGGCAAATAAGAATCTAGGAAAAAACATAAAAATAACCGCGCCGGAGCAGGAAAATTTAATAGTTTTTAATTTAAAGTTGATATTCTCTATGTAAACAGAACGGCGTCACACGCCCCTGGCATGAGGATTAAAAAAATGTTAGCTGGCTACATATCGAGTCGGAGGTCTTCTGTCTTTTGGTAGGAAAGGAAAAAAAAAAATAACCCACAAAAACGCACGATTTCATTGTACAGCAGGGAAGGACAATAAATTTAAAAGTTTCATACTTTTTACTAAAAATTCACCTTCATACTGTGTGGACTGTGAGAATTTCATTTTTGGGCTGCGTCCTTTTCATTGATGTTGTCATTCTGTGAAAAAATTCGTAAGCCTTTATGACATAATTACTCTATGACTTACTATTATTATGCGCTTCTCTATGGCGCTTCCGGAAAAACCCTTACCCGTGCTTTATTGCCATTATATAAGTTATGCGAATGAATGGTTATGATAATAATAATAATAAATAATATGAAATTCGGTGGAATGAATAATAATTGACGCATTTTACTATTATACCTCTTGCGATACTCTCTCTAATCTCATCGAATATTTTTGTATTATGCATTTATGAAATCATTGGTAGCCCTGAAAAGGGCTTTTTATCGTCAACAACTTGGCACCGCGACTCGGGTGCTCGCTTTCCGCCAGCTGATATATCCGCGGTGGTGATAGATATATTATATAATGACAATATATAACTATACACACACGTGAAGTCATGTGGAAGTCCTACTTCTTGGGTGCGGCCTTCTTCGCTGCGGGCTTGCCCTTGGGAGCTGCGGCAGCCTTCTTCGGCTTGGGCGCTTTGGGCTTCTTGGTCGGGGGCTTGGCCGACTTCTTCGCCTTCGTGGGGCTCTTTGGCTTCGCGGCAGGCTTCTTGGCGGCGGCGGCCTTCTTGGCCGGCGAGCCGGCGGGAGCCTTCTTCGCCTTGGCGGGGGCGACGGCCTTCTTCGCCTTGGCGGGCGCGGCGGCCGCCTTCCTGGGCTTCTTGGCGGCGGAGACGGCAGAGGTGCGCTTCTTGGGCGCGGCGGCGGCCGGTTTCTTGGCGCCACCGGCGGAACCCTTGGCCTTCGCCTCCAGCTTGAAGGAGCCGGACGCTCCCTTGCCCTTGGTCTGGACCAGGGCGCCGGACTCGACGGCTCCCTTCAGGTACTTCTTGATGAAGGGGGCAAGCTTATCGGCGTCGACCTTGTAGTTGGCGGTGATGTACTTCTTGATGGCCTGCAGGGACGAGCCGCCGCGCTCCTTCAGCTCCTTGATGGCGTTGTTGACCATCTCGGACGTCTTCGGGTGAGAGGGCTTCGCCTTGGGCTTCTTGGCCGCCGCGGCGGATGCCTTTGCCTTCTTGGCGGGAGTGGCCGGAACGGGAGACGCCGCCGTCGCTGCTAGTGCTGTATCTGCCATTGTAGATTGGTGCTGGTGGTGCTGTTCGGCTTGCTTGCTGATGCTGAATATATCCTCAAAAAAAAGGAAATTTTCGGAATTCGAATGGCGTCCCTACCGTGCCGCCGGCGCAGAGAGCTCGCTTGTCGATTGTGATGATGAAAACGTGTATCATTTATGCTTAGGTCCTCGGAGTAAAATAGGATTTTATCGGCGAGGATAAATTTTCCTTAACGGTAGGGCGCGGGCGGGCGTAGGACAGAGATGTGGGCCCGCGGAGGGCGGGGAATCTGCGCTCCCCGGGAGCGGCGCTAGGCGCAGTGAGGCTCCGGATGAGGAAATGCGCGAGGGCGGCGACTCGGAGTGCCACAAAAGAGACCGCAGCTCGGGAGACCCTCGAGTCGGCGGGTCGGGAGGGCGGCGTGGGCGAGGGCGGGACTCCGGCCGGGGGGTCCCGCAGCATTCCCGCCGTCGGGGGGCCCCGCGAGCGCCGACAGGGCTCCCGAGCCGCCCCGCCGTAGAACGGCGTGCCGGCCCACAGCATACATCGGGCTCGCGGTGCTCGGGCCTGTATAATATTATGTGTACGCCAAACCGACCTAGGCGTGATAATAATGCGAAATAAATTAATAATGTTATACGAAATTAATTTTAAAAAATTAAACGAGCCCTACTGATGATGCTATTATATCTGATTTCTTACAGGACAGCCGGGGGCGGCGCGGCGCGGCGTGAGATACGAGCCCTCGAAGACATGAAAATAATAACCTGGTTAAACTATTAATGTTTGCGATTGTTTATGTGCTTAAAAAAAAAACTAATTAAAAAAAAAAGAATTATGTTGATGATGATGATGAATAACGAAAGTGGGAAAAAAAAAAAAAAAAAAAAAAACCAAAAACAAAAACTACAGACAGGCAAAGAAACAAAAACCATAACTAATATAAGATATTTAATCAGAACATCATCGGATGACATATAACTGGAAAAATAACAGCAGCAAATAAATGTCTAGCATCACTTTATCCAATGATGGGAAAGAAAAGTCGGATAATAAATTACTTCTTTATAAAACAACAATAAGACCAGATTTCACGTACGGATGCCCCATTTGGGGGCACGCCGCTCCAAGTCTCATACAAAAGATTCAACTCTTTCAAAATAAAGCCATTAGACTTGCTTTAAACGCACCTAAATGGATTAGAATTTCTTCTATCCATAATGACACCAACATTCCGTTGATAAAGGACTTAATTGTTTCCCAAGCAACCAAGTTTTATGCCGGCCTTCCCAGCCATACTAATCCTACAATAAATTCCCTTTCAAAATATAGCGAAAACGATAAATTTAAATATAAAAGACCCAATATAGTCCTCCGGAAGGAATAATAGCCTGCCTACAGCCGCAGTATAGTTTTTAAGCTCTTGTTCAACAAACACCAATATAATAATAAAAATAACTGTAAAGAATCTAAAGATAATCAAATATAATTATGTTAGAGTCAATAAAAAAATCATGTTTAGGAACTCTGTAAAATTAAGTAAATCAAAAGTCATCGGATGTGTTTGCAAATTATTTGAAAATTTGTCAGCTGCATTTAGAACAAATACAAATAAAATTTGACGTTATCGTCAATTGACTTTTTGTTTTTTTTTTCTCCTTTTTACTAAATTTACTAAATTGCCACTACATTTAATCTGAAAAAAAAGAAGAAAAAAAAAACACGTGGAAAGAAGCTGTGGGTGTGCGAAAGAAAACTTATTACTTTTAATTAAGTTAAATGTTGGAAAATTTATGATTTAAATTTAATTATGGAATAAATGAAAATATCAACGGAATATATGTCGATAATTATTCACGCATCATCAGATAGTTGCACGTTTGATCGATCCACCCACTGAACTTGACACTTGGAAACGGAAACGGAAACGGAAGTCAATCACGATGCATTGTTCATGAAAAATGATGGCCGCCCGGCGTGACCGACCCCAGAGAGGGCGGCCGTTCAGGTGTTCGGGGGTCCGGTGAGAGAGCGCGGAGGCGACGGTGAAAAGCGGCGAGGAAAAGAGGTGAAACGATACGAGGAAATGAAAAGAAAGCGGAGGTCCGGACCTCCACGCGCCATATCGTTTCGCGCGCGCGAAGATAACACTGAGATTATTATTTAATGATTATTTAACAAACATCACACCCGCGCACACGCGCACACACACACACAACACACACAACACACACAACACATCAGATCCGTATAACTGGCATCAAATCGATTGATTAAAGTTTATTTACATTATTATCAAACAGCGATCACGAGAGTTACGAGATGAACACAAACAAAAAGATTGACAACTGTCTAAACCATAGAAAGAAGAAATTGGTAGAAAAAAAAAAACAAAAGTTAAAGAAACGTAAAAATAAAGAGAGTCCCCTCTGTTTGAATACTCCCCCCTATGTCCATGGCTTTTTGGGTTAGTATAATCATAAAAAAAGGCAATTAATCAAAATAACTTTTAATGATTAAAAATTAATTAATTAATTAATGTAATTTTAATTAATATCGGCAAATCTCGTTTAAAAATATTAATTATCAAATATGTAATTTTAATTAATATCGGCAAATCTCGTTTAAAAATATTAATTATCAAATAACGATTTATAAAAAATAATGATTATTCTGTCTCATATTTGTATTCAATATAACATATTTGTAATACACATTCCGTAAGCCAGGAGGAAGATTTCTGTGCAGGCAAAACCACAATTCGATAGTATGTTCACGTATGTTCTATGAAAGTTTGCGTAACCGATATTCACACAAAAATAGTAAACAAATTAATTCCAAAAGTATGCACGTTTCTTTCCTGACATGGCGCTGCATGGACTCACACCGATCTAGTATTAATATTAAAAAGTGATGAATTAAAAAAAAAATGTTGTGAAATAATAAATGTTTATCGGTAAGTACTTGATGCAATTATTTAATCAAAAATCTCCGGTGAAAGAACATATATTTGCGATGGCAACACTGCGCCATAAAGTCGTTTTCCTTACGTCAAATGTCGTTTATTGTTTTACCGTTTTGTTTGAAATCATATTTTTGATCTAGCCTCTGTCATGACAGAGATCATTGTGATATTAGTGTTTTTACAGTGGATAAACTTTAATCAATTGATATGATGTGCGTGAAATATCTACGTATCTGATTTTATATCGGGCAATAATGCGAGTTGTTTGTTTTGACATGACGTGAATAAATCCCGCTTTTCGGGTAGATATCCACCGGATCGGGTAGTTCATTCGTCCCCATGCCGTCCATCGTCTTCTCCCATCCGTCATAGTCATCATCGTCGTCATAATAATATTATATCGCAAACAAACGAATATAAAACGATCACAAAAACAAAATGGCGCGTGGATGTTCAGACGTTGTGTACATCGTGGAACTTCATAATGCGGTGTATAGTAGAAGAATTTGTAAGCTTTTTAAGTTAATTTCATCAAAGTTCACCAGTCCTAAAGAGTCCTATATTCTCTCGAGCCTTTAAAAATAAATATCAATTCTACTTTTGCCCCCAATCTTCTAATAAACCATACAATATTCAACAGTAATGTATGTTAAAAGAATAGCAAATGTGAAATCAATGTCCAGTGTTTTTCTACTACAGTGTGTTTATCTGAGGTGACTGGCCAGGTTTGGACATGTTTTTCTGTTTTCACAAAAGGGCGCTATACAAATTATCGAATTATTGTTATTACAAGGCGTCCGTATCATTTGTGTAATTATGTAAATGTCCCAACTGCTGCTAACCACCTGGAGCCAATGAGACTATGTACAGAATGGTGGGACAACAGTTGGTATGACTTAGATAATAATGAAAAGTAAGAATAACCTAACCTAACCCAACCTAACCCAACCCAACCTAACCCAACCTAACCTAACTTAACCCAACCTAACCTAACTTAACCCAACCTAACCCAACCTAACCTAACCCAACCTAACCCAACTCAACCCAACCTAACCTAACCTAACCCAACCTAACCCAACCTAACCTAACCTAACCTAACCCAACCTAACCTAACCTAACCTAACCCAACCTAACCCAACCTAACCTAACCCAACCTAACCCAACCTAACCTAACCCAACCTAACCTAACCCAACCTAACCCAACCTAACCCAACCCAACCTAACCCAACCTAACCCAACCCAACCTAACCTAACCCAACCTAACCTAACCCAACCTAACTTAACCCAACCCAACCTAACCTAACTTAACCCAACCTAACCTAATCCAACCTAACCCAACCTAACCTAACCCAACCTAAACTAATCCAATCTAAACTAACCTAACCCAACCTAAACTAACCCAACCTAATCTATAACCTAACATACAACCCAACCCAACCTAACAGCGTTGTTTGTGTGGTGCCAGGAGTCCCTTTTGGGTGGAATTTTTTTTTCTAAATCCCCTGTTTTAACCCCCCCCCTCCTCCCTCACCCCTCTCACTCCACCACTCCCTCTCCTGACCTAACCTAAGCTAATCCGACCCAACCTACCAGCGTTGTTTGTGTGGTGCGAGGAGTCCTTTTTGTGTACTATTTTTTTTTAAATACCTCTTTCTTCCCCCCCCCCCCTCCTCCTCCTCCTCCTCCTCCCTCCTCCTTCCCTTCCCTTCCCTTCCCTTCCCTTCCCATTCCTTTCCTTTCCTTTCCCATTCCTTTCCTTTCCTTTCCTTTCCTTTCCTTTCCTTTCCTTTCCTTTCCTTTCCTTTCCTTTCCTTTCCTTCCTTTTCCTTTCTTCCTTCCCTTACTTCCTTTCCTTACCTTTCCTTTCCTTTCCTTTCCTTTCCTTTCCTTTCCTTTCCTTTCCTTTCCTTTCCTTTCCTTTCCTTTCCTTTCCTTTCCTTTCCTTTCCTTTCCTTTCCTTTCCTTTCCTTTCCTTTCCTTTCCTTTCCTTTCCTTTCCTTTCCTTTCCTTTCCTTTCCTTTCCTTTCCTTTCCTTTCCTTTCCTTTCCTTTCCTTTCCTTTCCTTTCCTTTCCTTTCCTTTCCTTTCCTTTCCTTTCCTTTCCTTTCCTTTCCTTTCCTTTCCTTTCCTTTCCTTTCCTTTCCTTTCCTTTCCTTTCCTTTCCTTTCCTTTCCTTTCCTTTCCTTTCCTTTCCTTTCCTTTCCTTTCCTTTCCTTTCCTTTCCTTTCCTTTCCTTTCCTTTCCTTTCCTTTCCTTTCCTTTCCTTTCCTTTCCTTTCCTTTCCTTTCCTTTCCTTTCCTTTCCTTTCCTTTCCTTTCCTTTCCTTTCCTTTCCTTCCCTTACCTTCCCTTCCCTTTCCTTTCCTTTCCTAACCTTTCCTTTCCTTTCCTTTCCTTTCCTTTCCTTTCCTTTCCTTTCCTTTACTTTACTTTACTTTACTTTACTTTACTTTACTTTACTTTACTTTACTTACCTTACCTTACCTTACCCCCAATTATTAATGATATTATTGTGTTTGCAGGTTCCTTCCGACCGGAGCATTTTCTGTGCTGTGCGAGGTGAGCGGTGATGCGCTGCTTTCTCGGGGTGGGTGCGAGCAGCTCGCTCTCTGCTGTCCCGGGAAACTTGTACGGGCCCGAAGCCAGCCGGAGTCCCGCTCTCCTGTTATTCTGAAAGTCAAGAAATGTAAGAACAACTAGCACAGACGAATTCTTAATTAACGTCATATCAATTAAACAACTCTATTCTAAAACAATACTCCTTTACACATTTACATAAATACAAACCACATTAAATAACAACCGACACGCACGTGTATCGGTGTACAATATGTACATTTTAACGCAGCGTCACGTTCATTGTACACTATAGTTTCATATAGTGCAAACTTCTAGACGTGATTTGTTATATTAGATTGCCTTGTTGGCAATAAGAAAGAGAATTAAATTTTATATACATATATCCTGGAGGTGATTTAATCATTAGTAAAAATCATTTAATAAATAATTATTGCAGAGTGCTATTATATCGTATTCATCTCGGTTTAAAAATATTGACGTCTGATAATGTTATAACAAAATAATATCATCGCTTCAAGCGTTGTTCAATTCATTTACGAGCGGAGAATTATTATTAATATGATGATCAAAACCTGTCGGTTCCGGTTCATATAGTGCAAACTTCTAGACGTGATTTGTTATAATAGATTGCCTTGTTGGCAATAAGAAAGAGAATTAAATTTTATATACATATATCCTGGAGGTGATTTAATCATTAGTAAAAATCATTTAATAAATAATTATTGCAGAGTGCTATTATATCGTATTCATCTCGGTTTAAAAATATTGACGTCTGATAATGTTATAACAAAATAATATCATCGCTTCAAGCGTTGTTCAATTCATTTACGAGCGGAGAATTATTATTAATATGATGATCAAAACCTGTCGGTTCCGGTTCCATGATATTTCATCAAAATGACAATTCAACACACCTCCAAAAAGTGATATAGCGTCATGAAAAGTGATGAAACAAAAAATACGTTTAATAGTTACCTACGTAACCTACTTAGCCTAGTTTTTGTTTCATCACTTTTCATGACTTCATATCACTTTTTGGAGGTGTGTTGAATTGTCATTTTGACGAAATACCCGGTCACTCACAGTCAAAACGATCAAGTTATTTATTATTAGATCACGCACAAGTATTTAATTAAAAATAATATAAATTACATATTTAAAAATACATCTTTAGCCATCGTACATCTTTCTTTCTTTCGAAAAGTTCAATAATAAAATTCTTATAGTTAGTTAAAAGTGTAGAGTGTATAGTCTGGCCTCAAACCATTTTTTGTCTGTCTGTTGGTACGATATCATTTTCCTTTATCGGCATTAGAGGTCAGCAGTCTGTGTAGAGCTTTTATACTTATTACATAAATTTCCTCTACCGAATAAGATGAAGGTGATATATAATTGTTAATTTCCTTCTCTCATCTCATATCTGTGAATAAATTGTGTAATGAATGAATTTAAATCTATCTATTCAAATACTGCCGCCGCAGAGTTTGGTTCGCGGATTTGCCACCAGAGACAGGGATCTACACTTTCATTCGGGGATCTACGCTTCGCTAGTGGTTCGCGTCTAGGTCGAAATACAAACTTACTGGTTTTGAACTTGGATAATATTCATGTTCAGAGTTCATGAAACAATTTATTATGATTTGTATTGTTTTTATTTTAAATATATTATTAGTTTAATGACTTTGACGTAATTGTGATATGAAATTATCATTTATTGATACTTGACTTGATTTTTTTTGTTTGTTTTAGATATTAATCAATTGTGGGGTTCTCGTAGAATTTCTCCGCTTGTGCGGCGATAATTAGCTTCTTTATCAGAGGAATTTTTGCGTCATTATGAAGCCTGATTGATCCACTAGGGTGCGCGCATTCAACGCTATTAACTTACCGCTTATTATAATATATTTCGCTTGTTTATTATTCTGGATTGACATGATATACGTTCTGTTAAAATGTATATTTATGATAATGCTATATGTGGAGGTAAAACATTGTATGTATTATATCGACTTTTGCTTTATGACAATAATGAAAATATTGGCGGCCCTAATAAGGGCCTTTTGTTTGACTCGGACGACGGTGATGATGATGATGAGTCGTTTGTTTGTTCTCGGTGTTGCTGGGTGTCGTGTCGGTCAAGTTGGTCGGTAGTCTGTCCATCTGTTGGCTCCTCACTTGGAGCTGGTGTACTTGGTGACGGCCTTGGTGCCCTCGGACACGGCGTGCTTGGCCAGCTCGCCGGGAAGGAGCAGCCTGACGGCGGTCTGGATCTCCCTGCTGGTGATCGTGGACCTCTTGTTGTAGTGGGCCAGGCGGGAGGCCTCGGCGGCGATGCGCTCGAAGATGTCGTTCACGAAGCTGTTCATGATGCTCATCGCCTTGGAGGAGATACCGGTGTCGGGGTGCACCTGCTTCAGCACTTTGTAGATGTAGATTGCGTAGCTCTCCTTCCTCCTGCGCTTAGACTTCTTCTTGTCCCCCTTGGAGATGTTCTTCTGGGCCTTGCCCGACTTCTTGGCTGCTTTTCCGCTTGTCTTGGGTGGCATCTTGCTTGCTGCTCGTCGATTTTGACTTTGAAAAAATGCCATCTTTTTGAGTAGTTTACTTTACTTTCACGACGCTGTGGCGGCGATCGACTAGGGCGGCTCTCTTTCGCCTCGAGCTAGCTAGCTAGCACCCGTGCGGCCCCGTCTGCTATAGCATCGCCCGTAGCGGGGGGGAGCCGAGAGCGGCCATTGTTAGCGAGCTCGCCGAGAACGTAAATACACCGGTCCCGTGAACGAAAAAGCCACAAGCAAAAATTCAGCCAGACTCGCCTAACCGCTAGTCTGCTATTCCGCTATCGAAGCAGTTCGCAAGCACCCAGCACCCCTATCATGTCAGGTCGCGGCAAAGGAGGCAAAGTGAAGGGAAAGGCAAAGTCCCGCTCTAACCGCGCCGGACTCCAGTTCCCCGTCGGACGTATCCACCGCCTGCTGAGGAAGGGCAACTACGCCGAGAGGGTGGGCGCCGGTGCCCCCGTCTACCTGGCCGCCGTCATGGAGTACCTGGCCGCCGAGGTTCTCGAGCTGGCCGGCAACGCCGCCAGGGACAACAAGAAGACCAGGATCATCCCCCGCCATCTGCAGTTGGCCATCCGAAACGACGAGGAGCTCAACAAGCTGCTCTCCGGCGTGACCATTGCTCAGGGAGGTGTTCTGCCCAACATTCAGGCTGTTCTCCTGCCCAAGAAGACAGAAAAGAAGGCGTAATTTTGACAGCGACAAACTATACTAACATCAGAAAAAAAAATGAACGTCCCTCAAGTCCACGACCACCACACCATACCATCAAGATGACTTGATTCATTATTTAAAAAAGGCCCTTCTCAGGGCCGCCAATTTTTCTCACTATTTTAAAATTACAAAAGTCGTTATATACCTACACTATATGTAAATAATTATATTCTTCATGGTCTTAAATCTATGTATGTGCAAAATATATTCTATTCATGCATTATTATTGGCGAAAAGTTGACATTTTAAATCTCATTCAATTTGAGGTTAAAGCAACGTGTCAATCAATTTGTGATTAATGGATAATGGCAAATGGAGTAAAATTAGCTTGATTTACAAGCTGTTTCTCCTTTACGATGATGATTTTATTGAGTCTAGTCGTATTATATGATATTTTCGACTGTTTTATGACTATTCATTCATTTAGATATATTTCACAATACGCACTTACCCTTAATTTGACATTTCTGACCACAGACAATGATAAATTATAGATGATAAATCAATACAATAGTGATGGGGGTGACGCGTCCGACACTTTCGCAAAGAAAGTGATTAAAAAGTTTAAAAAAACATGAATAAATTATTGATATGGGGTGGGTGTGGGGTTTTCGTATTTTCGAAAGAGTAATTTGCAATCGGATGAACATTTGGCGGCCCTGATAAGGGCCATTTTGGGTCGAAATTGGAATGGTGAGCTGTTGTTTGTTTGTTGTCTCGCTTCGATCCGATTGATTTGATTAGATGGTCGGTCGGTTGGTTGCGTGCTCGCGGCTTAAGCACGCTCTCCGCGGATGCGTCTCGCCAGCTGGATATCCTTGGGCATGATGGTGACGCGCTTGGCGTGGATCGCGCAAAGGTTGGTGTCCTCGAAGAGGCCGACCAGGTAGGCCTCGCTCGCCTCCTGCAGGGCCATCACGGCTGAGCTCTGGAAGCGCAGGTCGGTCTTGAAGTCCTGGGCGATCTCGCGCACCAGCCGCTGGAAGGGCAGCTTGCGGATCAGCAGCTCCGTGCTCTTCTGGTAGCGGCGGATCTCGCGAAGGGCGACCGTGCCGGGCCTGTAGCGATGGGGCTTCTTCACTCCTCCGGTGGCGGGCGCGCTCTTCCTCGCCGCCTTCGTGGCCAGCTGCTTCCTGGGGGCCTTGCCTCCGGTAGACTTGCGGGCGGTCTGCTTTGTACGAGCCATGTTCTGTTTGAAATATTACAATGACCCAAAAAAGATCTCGTCACCCTATTTATAGGAAAGAACCGTGAGAGTACGACGGTGCGATGCCATTGGTCGCCCGCCGGGTCTTGGGGAGTGAGTAAATCAGGGTTGCCAATGCGTATGTTCTAAAATACCCACAGCGGAAAATTCAAAATCACAATTATGTGTATAATTTTTTTTTTGTTTTTTTTTTTTTTTTTTTTATGTACCTATATTAATATGCGTATATAATTCGTAAAAATAAGTATTTATAGTACATTTATAATATAATATATCCTGCGAAAGAAAACGAAATTATAGTACTTTTAATAATTGGCAATATTGTCGGAAAATCAAAAAAAAAACACTTTTAATGGGATCTCCGCACTTTAACTTTTCTCATTAAATTTACAATTCATAAGAATTCTCCGCAATTTTGGGAATTCACCACGAATTGGCAACCCTGCAGTCAGTCAGGCTACGCGAGTGGGGGGCCATCGTCGAGTATATAATGAAGGGGAAATCCGGAAACTCAAAAAATCGTTCTTCACCCGCCTTACTGAGCGGTTGCCTTCGCGTTCGTCTCAACCGAAAACAAACCAAAAAACACCATGACCGGTCGCGGAAAGGGAGGAAAAGGCCTCGGAAAGGGTGGAGCCAAGCGTCACAGGAAGGTGCTTCGCGATAACATCCAGGGCATCACGAAGCCGGCCATCCGCCGTCTGGCTCGCAGGGGAGGCGTCAAGCGTATCTCCGGCCTGATCTACGAGGAGACTCGCGGCGTGCTGAAGGTGTTCCTGGAGAACGTGATCAGGGATGCTGTCACCTACACCGAGCACGCCAAGAGGAAGACCGTCACCGCCATGGACGTCGTGTACGCCCTGAAGCGCCAGGGTCGCACCCTGTACGGCTTCGGCGGCTAGGCTGCGCGCGACCACCACACCATCACCGTCACCGTCACATCCACCCGATTGTTTATTTACGACAACACACTACTTGGCAGTGTGATAAAACTTAAAAAAAAAACGGCCCTTCTCAGGGCCACCACTATGTTCAAGCCGTTTAATGCATCTTACACAATTCTCGGACCGACCGACTGCCCGCAAAGTATAATATAATATGATTAGTCACGCGAGGTAAGAATTATTTCGAGGCGCAAGGAACGCCGTTTTATTTGTAAAAATAAAAAGTAGAGTTAAATTCAGAAATTTTAAACGATTCCCACTTCACGGCAAATAAGAATCTAGGAAAAAACATAAAAATAACCGCGCCGGAGCAGGAAAATTTAATAGTTTTTAATTTAAAGTTGATATTCTCTATGTAAACAGAACGGCGTCACACGCCCCTGGCATGAGGATTAAAAAAATGTTAGCTGGCTACATATCGAGTCGGAGGTCTTCTGTCTTTTGGTAGGAAAGGAAAAAAAAAAATAACCCACAAAAACGCACGATTTCATTGTACAGCAGGGAAGGACAATAAATTTAAAAGTTTCATACTTTTTACTAAAAATTCACCTTCATACTGTGTGGACTGTGAGAATTTCATTTTTGGGCTGCGTCCTTTTCATTGATGTTGTCATTCTGTGAAAAAATTCGTAAGCCTTTATGACATAATTACTCTATGACTTACTATTATTATGCGCTTCTCTATGGCGCTTCCGGAAAAACCCTTACCCGTGCTTTATTGCCATTATATAAGTTATGCGAATGAATGGTTATGATAATAATAATAATAAATAATATGAAATTCGGTGGAATGAATAATAATTGACGCATTTTACTATTATACCTCTTGCGATACTCTCTCTAATCTCATCGAATATTTTTGTATTATGCATTTATGAAATCATTGGTAGCCCTGAAAAGGGCTTTTTATCGTCAACAACTTGGCACCGCGACTCGGGTGCTCGCTTTCCGCCAGCTGATATATCCGCGGTGGTGATAGATATATTATATAATGACAATATATAACTATACACACACGTGAAGTCATGTGGAAGTCCTACTTCTTGGGTGCGGCCTTCTTCGCTGCGGGCTTGCCCTTGGGAGCTGCGGCAGCCTTCTTCGGCTTGGGCGCTTTGGGCTTCTTGGTCGGGGGCTTGGCCGACTTCTTCGCCTTCGTGGGGCTCTTTGGCTTCGCGGCAGGCTTCTTGGCGGCGGCGGCCTTCTTGGCCGGCGAGCCGGCGGGAGCCTTCTTCGCCTTGGCGGGGGCGACGGCCTTCTTCGCCTTGGCGGGCGCGGCGGCCGCCTTCCTGGGCTTCTTGGCGGCGGAGACGGCAGAGGTGCGCTTCTTGGGCGCGGCGGCGGCCGGTTTCTTGGCGCCACCGGCGGAACCCTTGGCCTTCGCCTCCAGCTTGAAGGAGCCGGACGCTCCCTTGCCCTTGGTCTGGACCAGGGCGCCGGACTCGACGGCTCCCTTCAGGTACTTCTTGATGAAGGGGGCAAGCTTATCGGCGTCGACCTTGTAGTTGGCGGTGATGTACTTCTTGATGGCCTGCAGGGACGAGCCGCCGCGCTCCTTCAGCTCCTTGATGGCGTTGTTGACCATCTCGGACGTCTTCGGGTGAGAGGGCTTCGCCTTGGGCTTCTTGGCCGCCGCGGCGGATGCCTTTGCCTTCTTGGCGGGAGTGGCCGGAACGGGAGACGCCGCCGTCGCTGCTAGTGCTGTATCTGCCATTGTAGATTGGTGCTGGTGGTGCTGTTCGGCTTGCTTGCTGATGCTGAATATATCCTCAAAATTTTTTTTTTTTTTTTTTCATTTTCTAGATTCTTATATTCCATGAAGTGGTGAATCATTTAAATTTACTGAATTTAAAGTTAATGTTCTTTATACAAATAGAACGGCGTCATATGCGCCTCACAATTTTTACCTCATATGGGTTTATTCAAATATTACCTGGCTTTTATAGACTTAGAGGCCTTGTATTTTCTCGGTAGGGAAAAAATTTGTTACCTAAAAACCCTACTAAAATTGCATGTATCATCATCCAGCATCAGCACCAGCAGCGACCTACAGCGGCCATATACTACATACGTGTCTGTTTGTGTTGTGTTGGGAAGGGGGAGGAAATTTTGGCTGCGCCCTTTTGTTGGAATCCTTCCGCATTTGCCGTTGGGAGTAAGGAAAATCGCAGAAAACCTTACTCAGGAAGGAGCGGCCGAACGTCAACTTGAAACGTTTGCGGCCTTCAGTAACATCGGTATATGATGTCCTGCATTTTTGAGATGTGTGTGTGTGTGTCTGTTTTTATGTAAATATATACTTATGGGAAGATAGAAAATAAACATACATATACATACAAATTATAAAATATTATATAAATATATAAATAGATATATAAACGTTATATATTTAGGAAGGGAGTCGGGAGTTCAGGAAATACCTACTGCTCGCTATTCGTCCGCGTCTAATTCTGGTATGTGCCATATGTGGTCATGGTCCATGAGGATGTGTTTCGGTAGTCTATGTGTGTATCTGAATGTCAAGTCGCTCGGAGCATTGTATTGTCCTATGTCTCGTATAAGTTGATTTTTACTAAGTGTGAGTGATTTGTAAAAGCGTTCAGTCAGTCTGTGTGTGAATTCGTATAGAGTTGGAATTTGTTCTCGTTCGTGTAATCTCTTCAAGTTTGTTCTGAGTCTTGTGTTGTATGTGATTTTAATGCAGAGATTTTGAAGTGTCTGTAGATTCTTGTGGTCTGAGTGTGAGATGCTGCTCCATACGGGAATCGCATAAGAGAGTACTGGACGAATGAGCGAGTAGTAGACGAGGAGTTTGGTTTTGGGAAGTAGCGGACTCCGTCTATTGAAAATTGGCTTCATCATGCCGATCGCTTGTCGCGTGCGCGTGTGTATCTTCGCTTGGTGAGATTTCCAGTTGAGGCGGGAGTCCATGGTCAGGCCCAGATATGTCACTTCATCTTTCCATTCTATGCTGTGTCCTCCCATTTCGATGTTAAAGTCAGGTGTTCTGTTTACACGTTTTCTCGTGAACATGATGGCTTCAGTTTTCGCCTCGTTCAGTTTCAGGCGCCATTTTTTGTAGTATTCTACGAGCGCATCGAGCGCCCTCTGTAGGTAAATAGCGGCCATATTCGCTTTCAGCGAGGAAACGTATAGTTTGACGTCATCAGCGTAGATAGACAGATTGCATCTCTCGTCTCGGGGGATGTCGAAGGTAAACAGAATGAAGAGAAATGGTCCAAGTAAACTTCCTTGCGGCACGCCTTTTGGAATCTCACGCATTGAAGATAGCACGTTCCTTATGAACACTCTGAACGATCTATTCTTTAGGTATTCCTGTATCAGTCTCGTTAGGTATATGGGCGTGTTAGTGCGGTGCAGTTTATGCACGAGCCCGTCAATCCATACTGTGTCGAATGCCTTCTCTAGGTCGATGAGCGCAGCGGCGGTGAAGCGATGTTCGTTAAATTTTCTTGCGATAAATTCCGCTACTCTGGTGAGTTGATGGGTCGTGGAGTGCCTCTTTCTGAAGCCGAACTGCTCGTCTGGCAACGTTTTGTTGTCGTCGTGGTGTGGTACAAGCCTGTTGAGTATAATTTGTTCAAATACCTTGCTCAGCGTAGATAATAGGCTAATCGGCCGGTAACTTGTCGGCTGCGTTCTATCTTTATTCGGCTTTGCGAAAGGCAGCACGGTCGCCGATTTCCAAATCTGGGGGAAATGCCCGGTCATGAGGCAGGCATTGAACAATTTTGTTGTGTAGATGATGGCTTTTTGAGGGAGATGTTTGAGTAAAATGTTATGAATTTGATCGCTTCCCGGCGCCTTGTTTGTTCTCAATCGCCTGATTGTGACTGCAATCTCGCTTGGCGTAGCAAAGTGAATATCTTCAGCGTTTGTTTGCTCTGCTTCCCTCAAGTCTCGTAGAGAGTCTTCTACGATCCGGTCTGTAGCCGGGTCGGAAAGGCCGTCTGTAGCGGCGTAGGCTCTCTCGAACCCGTCGGCGAGTGTTTCAGCTTTTTCTTGTAGCGAAAGCGCCGTCCCGGGGCCGTTCAATTTCTGTAGCGGGGGGATTGTGAAGTCTTTATGTCGCAGCGCGCTTGCCATTTTCCATAGGGAATTATCCTTCGGCGTGAGTGATGCGACTTTTTTGTCCCAAAGTTCGCGCTTGAGTTCTGCGATTTCGGTCTTGATTTCCCTCTGCAGGCAGTTATACGCTGTCTTGAAATATTCGTCGCGTGTGCGGTGAAACATGCGTCGCAGGCGATTTTTCTCCTTGATGAGCGATAGAACGTACTCGGGAAGCTTGATCGTGTATGGGTGTATTTCTTTGAGAGGAATGTGTGTATCTTGTGCTGTTTGAAGAATCTCTGTGAGAGTGCTTGTAGCTGCGTCGATTTCTTGTGGCGTGCGCAGAGTTCCCGAAGTGAGATGAATTCGTTCGTTGACTTCTTTTTTGAATCCTTCCCAGTTCGCATCCTTGTAATTGCGCTGTTTTCTGGGGGTCCTTGAAGTTGTGCCGCCTATAGTAAAGCTCACGGGCAGGTGGTCCGAAGACAGTTCGTCTAGTGTGCGCAGTGGAGATATTGTCTTGACATTTTTCTCGAGTACTATGTCCAGTGTACTCGGATATCTAGATCGTTGCGAGTAGTACGTAGGTCTGTCGGGCGCCATTATCGAATAGGTATTTGTCTGCATGTGTGTAAAGAGCGTATTTCCGTTCGCATTTCCTCTGTAGTTATTCCAATAGTTGTGTTTGGCGTTCAAGTCGCCTCCCATCACAACAATCGGTCCCAGATTGAGCAATTTATTGAGATCTTCTCTCACTAGGTTACTTTGGGTGCAGTATACGGAGATGATGGTATGCGCTCTACCCTCTATGGTGACTTCGATAATCGTGGCTTCAGCGTGCTTCAACTTCGGAGTAGGTATTCTTGTGGACGTCATAGATTGCCGAACGAATATTGCGGTTCCTCCGCCTGATCTTCCTTGTCGATCGTCACGATAAATCTCGAAACCTTGCACTCTCAGCGGTACGCTTGGATTCAAGTGAGATTCTGATAGGAGAATAATGTCGGTGTGTAATTCGTTTGCCAAAGCGAGCAGTTCGTCTGTCTTGTTGCGCACGCTAAATGCGTTCCATACGAGGACTTTCACCGTCTCGGTATTAGGCATCGAGGGTGTCTAGGAGCTCAATCAGGATGACGAGCTTGTCTGCTCTTGTTGCGCAGCGGGCGAGCTGTGATCGCATCCTCAGGAGGCCTTGGAGTAGGGCCATCAAGTCCAGGTTATCTTCAGAAGAGGTGGACGCGCGCACGGGCTCCTGCTGTGGGCGGGGTTGTGGGGGCGGCGCGGTCTCGCGCTGCTCTTGGGCGGGGGCGGTGCCTCCGGCTACGTTGGCCCATGTGCGTCCATCCGTCCTCGGCTGAGGAGGTGGCCTGCTCGGGTTCTGTTCTGCCGGCGGTCGTTGGGCCCTTCTGGCAGGTCGCTGCTGTATTGAGGCGACGTACGCTACCCGCTTGGGGCAGCCTCTGTAGTTGGCGGGATGCGGGCCTGAGCAGTTGCAGCATGCGGCGGGCTCATCTCTCGTCTTCTTGGGGCATTCTGCCGAAGCATGCTCCAGTAAGCATTTTACGCACCTTGCTGTGTGCGAGCAGTTTCGGGACCCATGCCCGAAGTCTTGGCACCTGTAGCACTGGGTGCCGTGCTGTAAATGGTTGCTCCTGTGCTTCTGGAGGCGAATGCGGCAGTGGCACAGGTATTTGACGGCCGCGCGCAGCTGTCCCATGTTAACTTCCTTGTTGAAGTGTGCTAAGTATAAGGGATACTCGATTGAGGCTGTCATCTTGACCACCTTCACAGCTGGGAATCCCTGCGACTCCAGATCCGCCGCGATGTCTTCCACTTCGACGAGCGGCAGGCCCTTGATGACGGCCTTTTTCATCTTTTCTGCTTCGGCCGTGAATGTATGGAAGCCGCGAGCCTCCGCCCGCAGTCCATTGGTGAGGGCGCGATGGTCCTCCATCGTGCGCACGAAGATGTTGGCCGTGCCGCCCCTGTTATACCTGAAAGTAAAATGCTTACCAGCCCCCAGATGTCCTTGCACCGCAGCTGTGATCTGCGCGTGCGTCATGTTCCCCAGGGTCATCACAACCGGGGGAACGCGGTCTCTCCTGCCGGTACCTGCGGGAGAGAAATTATTATTAGTATTGGCACGCTTTATACGCGGCGCGCCGGCGCCTTCGCTTACCTCGGGCAACTCATTAAATCGGTTGCCACACTGGAGCGGTTGTGGTCCCCGTGGGGACATGGGCCTCTTCACGGGGTTGGACGGCCTCGTCCAGCCTCCATCCTGGGGGGCAGCCGTCTCCATCGGCTGCTGCGGTCTCGGGGGCGCCACGTAGGCCGACGCTGGGCCTATCGGGGGGCGCGTGGGGGCAGGACTGGGTCCTGCTGCCCTAGAGGGGCCTGCTACGGGCTGGCCTGCTACGGGCTCCGTCATCTCCGTTTCATCGGGCGTGGTGGCAGTCGTGGTGGTGGATGGTCTCCGGGTCCTTGGGTCCTCGGGGCGGGGCTGTGGTGCGGGGACCGTATAGCGCACGGTCCCGGTCTTCTTACGCAGCGCAATTTGATGGGCGCCGGGCGGTACCACGACCGGGGAGTCCTCGTGGTCAGCGGGGAGCATCCTCGTCGGGAACATCTTGATTGGTGGTAGTCGGTGCCTCCTTTTAAAAAGGGAGCACGTCTCGGGTGCTTGCGGGCGGTTTGCGGGGGCCAGCGTGGATCTGCGTTGGTTGAGTGTTTTTTGCGTGAAAAGTGTTGCCTTGAAAAAGGCAGTTGGGGGCGCGAGCGCCTGCTCGGGGGGGCCGGCGGGATTCCTCCGGCCGGCAAAAGTAGCGGGGCCTGGCTGTGAGCTCACAAGCCAGACAAAAAGACTTTCGTGGTTATGTCACAAACCACAAAAAACTCGGATCTCTCTATCTCCTCTCAATCTCATCATATCCTCAAAAAAAAGGAAATTTTCGGAATTCGAATGGCGTCCCTACCGTGCCGCCGGCGCAGAGAGCTCGCTTGTCGATTGTGATGATGAAAACGTGTATCATTTATGCTTAGGTCCTCGGAGTAAAATAGGATTTTATCGGCGAGGATAAATTTTCCTTAACGGTAGGGCGCGGGCGGGCGTAGGACAGAGATGTGGGCCCGCGGAGGGCGGGGAATCTGCGCTCCCCGGGAGCGGCGCTAGGCGCAGTGAGGCTCCGGATGAGGAAATGCGCGAGGGCGGCGACTCGGAGTGCCACAAAAGAGACCGCAGCTCGGGAGACCCTCGAGTCGGCGGGTCGGGAGGGCGGCGTGGGCGAGGGCGGGACTCCGGCCGGGGGGTCCCGCAGCATTCCCGCCGTCGGGGGGCCCCGCGAGCGCCGACAGGGCTCCCGAGCCGCCCCGCCGTAGAACGGCGTGCCGGCCCACAGCATACATCGGGCTCGCGGTGCTCGGGCCTGTATAATATTATGTGTACGCCAAACCGACCTAGGCGTGATAATAATGCGAAATAAATTAATAATGTTATACGAAATTAATTTTAAAAAATTAAACGAGCCCTACTGATGATGCTATTATATCTGATTTCTTACAGGACAGCCGGGGGCGGCGCGGCGCGGCGTGAGATACGAGCCCTCGAAGACATGAAAATAATAACCTGGTTAAACTATTAATGTTTGCGATTGTTTATGTGCTTAAAAAAAAAACTAATTAAAAAAAAAAGAATTATGTTGATGATGATGATGAATAACGAAAGTGGGAAAAAAAAAAAAAAAAAAAAAAACCAAAAACAAAAACTACAGACAGGCAAAGAAACAAAAACCATAACTAATATAAGATATTTAATCAGAACATCATCGGATGACATATAACTGGAAAAATAACAGCAGCAAATAAATGTCTAGCATCACTTTATCCAATGATGGGAAAGAAAAGTCGGATAATAAATTACTTCTTTATAAAACAACAATAAGACCAGATTTCACGTACGGATGCCCCATTTGGGGGCACGCCGCTCCAAGTCTCATACAAAAGATTCAACTCTTTCAAAATAAAGCCATTAGACTTGCTTTAAACGCACCTAAATGGATTAGAATTTCTTCTATCCATAATGACACCAACATTCCGTTGATAAAGGACTTAATTGTTTCCCAAGCAACCAAGTTTTATGCCGGCCTTCCCAGCCATACTAATCCTACAATAAATTCCCTTTCAAAATATAGCGAAAACGATAAATTTAAATATAAAAGACCCAATATAGTCCTCCGGAAGGAATAATAGCCTGCCTACAGCCGCAGTATAGTTTTTAAGCTCTTGTTCAACAAACACCAATATAATAATAAAAATAACTGTAAAGAATCTAAAGATAATCAAATATAATTATGTTAGAGTCAATAAAAAAATCATGTTTAGGAACTCTGTAAAATTAAGTAAATCAAAAGTCATCGGATGTGTTTGCAAATTATTTGAAAATTTGTCAGCTGCATTTAGAACAAATACAAATAAAATTTGACGTTATCGTCAATTGACTTTTTGTTTTTTTTTTCTCCTTTTTACTAAATTTACTAAATTGCCACTACATTTAATCTGAAAAAAAAGAAGAAAAAAAAAACACGTGGAAAGAAGCTGTGGGTGTGCGAAAGAAAACTTATTACTTTTAATTAAGTTAAATGTTGGAAAATTTATGATTTAAATTTAATTATGGAATAAATGAAAATATCAACGGAATATATGTCGATAATTATTCACGCATCATCAGATAGTTGCACGTTTGATCGATCCACCCACTGAACTTGACACTTGGAAACGGAAACGGAAACGGAAGTCAATCACGATGCATTGTTCATGAAAAATGATGGCCGCCCGGCGTGACCGACCCCAGAGAGGGCGGCCGTTCAGGTGTTCGGGGGTCCGGTGAGAGAGCGCGGAGGCGACGGTGAAAAGCGGCGAGGAAAAGAGGTGAAACGATACGAGGAAATGAAAAGAAAGCGGAGGTCCGGACCTCCACGCGCCATATCGTTTCGCGCGCGCGAAGATAACACTGAGATTATTATTTAATGATTATTTAACAAACATCACACCCGCGCACACGCGCACACACACACACAACACACACAACACACACAACACATCAGATCCGTATAACTGGCATCAAATCGATTGATTAAAGTTTATTTACATTATTATCAAACAGCGATCACGAGAGTTACGAGATGAACACAAACAAAAAGATTGACAACTGTCTAAACCATAGAAAGAAGAAATTGGTAGAAAAAAAAAAACAAAAGTTAAAGAAACGTAAAAATAAAGAGAGTCCCCTCTGTTTGAATACTCCCCCCTATGTCCATGGCTTTTTGGGTTAGTATAATCATAAAAAAAGGCAATTAATCAAAATAACTTTTAATGATTAAAAATTAATTAATTAATTAATGTAATTTTAATTAATATCGGCAAATCTCGTTTAAAAATATTAATTATCAAATATGTAATTTTAATTAATATCGGCAAATCTCGTTTAAAAATATTAATTATCAAATAACGATTTATAAAAAATAATGATTATTCTGTCTCATATTTGTATTCAATATAACATATTTGTAATACACATTCCGTAAGCCAGGAGGAAGATTTCTGTGCAGGCAAAACCACAATTCGATAGTATGTTCACGTATGTTCTATGAAAGTTTGCGTAACCGATATTCACACAAAAATAGTAAACAAATTAATTCCAAAAGTATGCACGTTTCTTTCCTGACATGGCGCTGCATGGACTCACACCGATCTAGTATTAATATTAAAAAGTGATGAATTAAAAAAAAAATGTTGTGAAATAATAAATGTTTATCGGTAAGTACTTGATGCAATTATTTAATCAAAAATCTCCGGTGAAAGAACATATATTTGCGATGGCAACACTGCGCCATAAAGTCGTTTTCCTTACGTCAAATGTCGTTTATTGTTTTACCGTTTTGTTTGAAATCATATTTTTGATCTAGCCTCTGTCATGACAGAGATCATTGTGATATTAGTGTTTTTACAGTGGATAAACTTTAATCAATTGATATGATGTGCGTGAAATATCTACGTATCTGATTTTATATCGGGCAATAATGCGAGTTGTTTGTTTTGACATGACGTGAATAAATCCCGCTTTTCGGGTAGATATCCACCGGATCGGGTAGTTCATTCGTCCCCATGCCGTCCATCGTCTTCTCCCATCCGTCATAGTCATCATCGTCGTCATAATAATATTATATCGCAAACAAACGAATATAAAACGATCACAAAAACAAAATGGCGCGTGGATGTTCAGACGTTGTGTACATCGTGGAACTTCATAATGCGGTGTATAGTAGAAGAATTTGTAAGCTTTTTAAGTTAATTTCATCAAAGTTCACCAGTCCTAAAGAGTCCTATATTCTCTCGAGCCTTTAAAAATAAATATCAATTCTACTTTTGCCCCCAATCTTCTAATAAACCATACAATATTCAACAGTAATGTATGTTAAAAGAATAGCAAATGTGAAATCAATGTCCAGTGTTTTTCTACTACAGTGTGTTTATCTGAGGTGACTGGCCAGGTTTGGACATGTTTTTCTGTTTTCACAAAAGGGCGCTATACAAATTATCGAATTATTGTTATTACAAGGCGTCCGTATCATTTGTGTAATTATGTAAATGTCCCAACTGCTGCTAACCACCTGGAGCCAATGAGACTATGTACAGAATGGTGGGACAACAGTTGGTATGACTTAGATAATAATGAAAAGTAAGAATAACCTAACCTAACCCAACCTAACCCAACCCAACCTAACCCAACCTAACCTAACTTAACCCAACCTAACCTAACTTAACCCAACCTAACCCAACCTAACCTAACCCAACCTAACCCAACTCAACCCAACCTAACCTAACCTAACCCAACCTAACCCAACCTAACCTAACCTAACCTAACCCAACCTAACCTAACCTAACCTAACCCAACCTAACCCAACCTAACCTAACCCAACCTAACCCAACCTAACCTAACCCAACCTAACCTAACCCAACCTAACCCAACCTAACCCAACCCAACCTAACCCAACCTAACCCAACCCAACCTAACCTAACCCAACCTAACCTAACCCAACCTAACTTAACCCAACCCAACCTAACCTAACTTAACCCAACCTAACCTAATCCAACCTAACCCAACCTAACCTAACCCAACCTAAACTAATCCAATCTAAACTAACCTAACCCAACCTAAACTAACCCAACCTAATCTATAACCTAACATACAACCCAACCCAACCTAACAGCGTTGTTTGTGTGGTGCCAGGAGTCCCTTTTGGGTGGAATTTTTTTTTCTAAATCCCCTGTTTTAACCCCCCCCCTCCTCCCTCACCCCTCTCACTCCACCACTCCCTCTCCTGACCTAACCTAAGCTAATCCGACCCAACCTACCAGCGTTGTTTGTGTGGTGCGAGGAGTCCTTTTTGTGTACTATTTTTTTTTAAATACCTCTTTCTTCCCCCCCCCCCCTCCTCCTCCTCCTCCTCCTCCTCCTCCTTCCCTTCCCTTCCCTTCCCTTCCCTTCCCATTCCTTTCCTTCCCTTCCCATTCCTTTCCTTTCCTTTCCTTTCCTTTCCTTTCCTTTCCTTTCCTTTCCTTTCCTTTCCTTTCCTTTCCTTTCCTTTCCTTTCCTTCCCTTACCTTACCTTACCTTTCCTTTCCTTTCCTTTCCTTTCCTTTCCTTTCCTTTCCTTTCCTTTCCTTTCCTTTCCTTTCCTTTCCTTTCCTTTCCTTTCCTTTCCTTTCCTTTCCTTTCTTTCCTTTCCTTTCCTTTCCTTTCCTTTCCTTTCCTTTCCTTTCCTTTCCTTTCCTTTCCTTTCCTTTCCTTTCCT